>NW_027278802.1:287500-500000 GCF_046629955.1 Centroberyx affinis | reverse complement strand
AGGAGTACATGCGGGAACAGATTGAGTGGCAACAGCAGCCTTTCAGCCACAACCAGGCCTGTCTTGACCTCATCACTGCTAAACCTCATGGGATACTGCGCATACTGGACGACCAGAGCGGTTTCCCTCAGGTACCTCCACACCTACTTAACTACTCCGTCACACTGCCTGTCTAACCACTTCACCTTATGAGGAGTGGAAATCACCAAAATTAAATAGCAAAAACAGAGCTAATACAACTGGATTGAAAACTGAATTATTTGATAAAAGAAAAATTGGATTGAATTAAAACAGCACCCAACAGCTAAAGGAAACACAGGAACTGTTAATCATTCATTTCACCTAATGTAACAGTTATTGTCAAACATGTGCTTGCAACAAACTTTCAATCAAAAGCCCTGTTCACTAAGCACATCCTTGTTTTCAGTGCTAGATACTGTAGATGCAAGTATCTGAACTGAAATGTAGATGTATTCAGCTGAATCCATCAGTTTGAATTTACTTGAGTTAGCACATGCGAGCACACACAGAAACACACAATCAACTGAGGCAGAGTCCTGTGGCTAGTGAGTCTACTTTGCATCTTACATTTAAATTAGATTAGATTAGATGAAACTTTAATAATCCCTGTGAGGGAAATTGTGTCAAAGGTGAAAGAGAGGTGAGAGCGTGGGTTCATTGCTTGTGCTTAAATGATTTAGGTGTTTTGTGATAAGAGGAACTGGCCCAGAATAGTTCATGATCCAGATATTTCATACCTCAGGTTTTTTTTTAAGAAATTGAGTCATAAATCTCCCATATTGTATTTATGTAGCCCAGGAGACTGAAGCTTATTCTGACCATCTCCCATCAATACATACCTACACTACATGCCCACTTATTTGCCTACCTGCTGCAGCTGCCATCATAATTCCCCATATTCCCATATTGAGATTATTTGTTTTAAAATAATCTACCTGATCCACAAAGGTAAATATTCAGGCAATAATACACAGTTAATTTCCTCAGACAATGTACTGTAAATAGGCAATATTGTGTGCATGGGCATGTGTGTGTGTCTTCGGTGTTTAGGTATATGTTTGTGTCTTTAGTGTTTTGGTTGCTATGGCCTTTGAACCATTAATTGTCCGTATCATTGCTAGGCAACAGACCACACCTTCCTTCAGAAGTGCCACTATCACCATGGTGACAATCCGCTGTATGCCAGGCCAAAGATGCCACTCCCAGAATTCACCCTCAAACACTATGCTGGGAAGGTCACCTACCAGGTACCCCCCCCCGCCCACACACACACAAACACACATACACACACACACACACACACACACACACACACAAACACACACACACAAACACACACACACACACACACACACACACACATAGCCCATATATTAGTCAGGTAAGAGAATCGGACTAGATTCAAGGCCAGATAGCGAAAGGTTGTCCATTTGACCTCACTCAGACACAAAGCTACATCACACACATTAATAATGCAAAAATGAGATGTTGTTGTTCCTAGGCTGTATTGTTGGTTTGGTAATGTCTTACTGCGAATCTGTCTTATTTTGTCTCTCTCTCCCCCTTTCTCTCTCTCTGTGCAGATGGTCCTCTATATGTTCTCCTAACGTTTATCTAATGATTTGTGTTACAGGTGCACAAGTTCTTGGATAAAAACTTTGACATTGTCCGCCAGGATGTCCTTGACCTCTTCACCCAGAGCAAGAATAAAGTGAGATATCCAAATACACTCTTTCTTACTCTGTCTTAGGGCAAAATGTAAGCTATATTCACTATTCTTTACAAGTGAAAATAGGCATCAGTACTCATTTTAATTACTTTCAAGTATTCTGATCATTACTCATCTAATACATGCGCTTTTACCTTTTCTGTCAAAAACACGTTTTGTCAAATATACAAGTAGCTATTTAGTAGTTAATTGTTTTTGAATGTTTGATTTGCCCCAGTAAGTAGAGCTTTTAGATTTGTACTACTTTACTCTCTCTACAGTTTGCAAATCATTATCCCACCAGCAGCAATGCACAATTTGTCACAATTATATGCAAGATATTGATTTAGATGCCAGTAAATACCAGATACATATATTTAGATAGGATAATAGATTGTTGACTATTGACCTTTGAGCTAACTTGTGTGTGTGTGTGTGTGTGTGTGTGTGTGTGTAGATGGTATCCAAACTCTTCTTGAAGCACTCAGAGACTGTGTCTCAGCAGCGGTCTAACGGGCAGCGCAGCAGCATGGCCCGTCGTTACCAGGCCAATACCGTCAGCGCTAAGTTCCAGAGCAGCCTGCAGGAGCTGCTGGAGAAGATGGAGAGGTTTAGTACAGCACCACTTATTGATTTTAGGACCTTCTATAAACCTCTAGAGCAACAATGGGCAACTGCAAATCTTTTGAGACACATTTGCCTGCTGTACCTCTTAAATATGACTCTTTATTTTGCCTTGGTGTGCCATCATAGGCAGCCTAAAGTGATTTTAAGAGCAATCCTGGAAACCTCCAATACAGTTGCATTTGGCATTGTTGGGAAAATACATTTTATATGTTTCATTTGAGCTCAGTCATGTCTCTGATGGATGAAGGGAGAGGCCACTGGAGCTCTTTGGTCCTCCAGTATAGTGATGTGTGGCTCCCACCACTATAAACATTATCCAGCCCCTCTTCAAACCTCTATTTAGAAACTTTGACAGGGTTTCTAAAACTTTCCACAAGGAAGTTGCTCTCTCTCAGACAAATTTACTAACCCCTTAGCAAATCATTCATTCATTCATTCATTTATTAATTAATTTATTCATTCATTCATTCATTCATTCATTCATTCATTCATTCATTCATTCATTCATTTATTCTGGTCTGTCTGTGGCAGGTGTAACCCTTATTTTGTGCGATGCATCAAGCCAAACCATCACAAGGTATATTTGAACTTTGATAATGTGTGCAAGTTTGCAATGGTTATTTTCAGTTTAATTACTGTATAATATACAGCTTGTGTGTGTGTGTGTGTCTGTGTGTGTGTACAGGAGCCAGGCGTGTTTGATATGGACCTGGTCACCACTCAGCTGCGTTATTCTGGTATCTTCGAGACCATCAGCATCAGGAAGCAGGGTTATCCTATCAGAATGCTCTTTCACACCTTCCTTGTCAGGTTGGTCATTTAGAACATCAGAAATATACAGTTTTTCTAGTGTGAATAAGTGTTTTAGAAACTTTTAGACACACTGGAATACATGTTGATTTTTACACTCTCAGGGTTAAATTACCATTGAAGATTTTGCTATGTGGAACTCGGAGAGAAGAATCACCATCAGTCTCACTAATTCTTACATTAAGCGAAAATTAAGGAGGAACTTAAGCACGCATTTATGTGGAGATGTAAGAGGGAAATGTAAGCTGAGTGCGTGTGTGTGTGCATATGCATGTAGGTATAAAGCTCTGCTCTGCATGAAGGACCCCCCACCGCCAGAAGGGGAGAACTGTGTCATGATGCTACACAAGCTTTGTCCGGTCAAGAGTGGCACGTACCAGCTGGGAGTCACTAAAGTGAGCATGCACACAAACAAACATGCAAACATATACATACACACACACACACACACACACACACACACAAACATTCACATGCTCACAAATACAAGTTTGAATATATCAAATGCAAGAAACATATACTATTTAATTGAGATCTGTGTGTGTACTAGATTTTCCTGAAGGAGGAGTTGTACCAGTTTTTGGAGGGTAAGCGTGACCGCGTGTTGAACATTGCAGCCATAGCCCTACAGAGATGCGCACGCCTGTGCATTTTCCGCAGGAACTTCTTCAAAGTCCGACTCCGTGTGATCAAGCTTGAGGCTCACTTCAGGGGCTACCTGGCCAGGTAAGTTTTGTGTCCCCCACGTGATGAAATGGGGCGGGGAGGGGGCTGGGGGGGGGATCACTGGTCGGATTTTGACTAAACTTGGGAGGGATGATGCATCTTCGCAGTATGTTCCAGTGTTTAAAAATCTACACTGATTGGCCAAATGGGGGCGCTATAATTAAAGGTCAAAATCTTGTATCCTACATTATAAGTCTGATTGACATGACACTTGCGACACACATCCAGCTGGCATTTAAAAATATTACACTGACTAGCCTGTTGGAGGTGTAGCAATTAAACCCGGTGGCTTACCGAGTAGAGCGCGTACCACAAGGCTCAGTCCTTCCCGCAGCAATCTGGGTTTGAATCCGGCCCGCGGTCCTTTGCTGCATGTCCTCCCCTCTCTCTCTCCCATACCTTCCTGTCTCTCTCTAACTATCTCCCTGTCAAGTAAAAAAAAAAAATGCAACTCAAATGTGATATCTCATACACGACTGGTCCAATTTTGACAAAAATTGGAGGAGTGATGATGCACTTTGTTACTGATTGGTCCAAATTGTCGTGCAGCATTCATGGGGGACAACACGTTTATATGTTTGAATTTAATTTAATGTTTAATCAAGCAGACAGTACAAAATCTTTATGGATAACATAACATCTACATCCTGAACAGAAAGAGGTTTGTTCTGAGGAGGAAGTGCCTCATCAGGTTCCGCTCCATGGTGCTGCTCATCGTCAACCGCCAGCGTTACATGAGGGTATGTCCACAGTATTTGTGTGTGTGTATGGGGACACATTTAGGGACATCCATATGTTTTAGAGAAATTAATGAAAACTGAACAAATGAGTGAAGTATGATGCTGTTGTCTTTCTGTCAGACAGTCCTGCATCCCGCAAGGAAGGCTGAGGAGGTGAGTGAAAGAGGAAAGGAGGTAAAACTGTCAGTAGGAAGAGGACCAAGTTTTGTGAAAGGGATAGAGATGTAGCAGTAGTTTGATGTAATATAGGTGTGTGTGTGTGTGTGTGTGTTTGATCATTTGTTTGTTTGTTTGCGATGTTTGTAGGATCGCATCAACAGAGAAGTGGTGAATGTGACAACACTGCCTATCCCTGCTGAGCTGGCAGCCCTGCTGCAGGCGGCTTCAGGTGCACCCCCCACCCTCCCACACACACACACACACACACACACACACACACACACACACACACACACATCCATACACAGTCAGTCACTGCTATAAATAATTTTGTCAACAAGAGATATGCTCCACCTTATTTATGGGTGTGTTCAGCAATGTTTACTGTCGTTTTTCTGTGATGACACCCTATGTCCTGGTAAGGGACAGACAGATAGAGGTGTAGCAGTAGTTTGATGTAATATAGGTGTGTGTGTGTGTGTGTGTGTGTGTGTGTAGGTGGTGAAGAGCTGCACTCTGACTGCTTGGCGGTAGTCCAGGCTCCCAAGGTTCAGGTTGACCCCCAGCTGACCCTGCCCCTGGATATCAACAACTACCTCATCACACACTACATACGGGCCATATTCAGGGTAGGAACACACACACACTATCCTACATGTGTGAGTTTGTGAACACATGTATGTAACCTAACCTAACGTTGGCCATTTATTGGATGCTTTAGTCCAAAGAACCTTAGAGACCACAAGTGCATACATTTTTTAGTACATTCCCCCATGGGGAATCAAACCTCTAAACCTGGACAGTATTAGTGCCAAGCTCTACCCATTTAACTACACAGCTGCTATGTATGTATGTGTTTGTGTGTTGTAGGAGCCATTGTTTGGGTTGCTGACTGCCCCGCTAGAGAGATCTCTGACAAGACTGGACGAGGAGCTTAAGCAAGGAGCCCTGGATGTCTTCATTCTGGTACACACACATGCTCACACACGCCGCTGCACATATACAAGCACATGCAGACTAAATGTCAATTAATTCCATTTTTTTTTTTTATGGAAAAGCTGTTTTTCTAGTAGGTTTTCCTCACAGAAAATTGTACCCACATAATGCAAAGCAAACCGAAGCACAGTGTGAAAAGCTAGCTAGGTAAGCAAACAGCCTTGAGGAAATCCTTGAGGTTATGTGCTGTAAATCAGTCCCTATGCTTTTTTTTTTTTTTTTTAGATACTTAGGTTCATGGGTGACCCTAACCTGAACGGGGCTCAGGAGAATCTGTTTGGTAACTACATCATCCAGAGAGGACTTGCCAATCCCAGCCTTCGAGACGAGATCCTGGCTCAGGTAGCCAATCAGGTGAGACTCCCATGCTATTTGTAGCCAATCGGATAGAGATGAGCCCCAAAAAACATCAATAAGACAACATCCTTCACTGTAATTGTTCAACATCTCTAGTCAACTCTTTTCTTCTCCTAACTCTTGTCCTTTCCTTTCCTTTCCTTATTAGGTGTGGAGGAACCCTAATGTTTTGAATTCAGAGCGTGGTTGGCTCCTCCTCTCTGCCTGTCTCTCTGCCTTCCTGCCCTCACAACGGCTGGCCAAGTACCTGCTGAAGTAAGACGCACACACAGTTAGACAATGAAATCTGTTTACATTATATGAAAGAGATATGCATTGAATAAAGTTAAGAGAATAATGACAACAAACAGTTTTTTTTGTCAACAATGCAGAAAAACTCAGTATTCAATTCTATATTCTCTGTTCATGTTTGTTTTTATAGGTTTGTTTCGGACTACGGGCCAGAGGGCTATGAGTGTGTGTGTCAGCACCGTCTGCTGCAGGCCCTGCAGCGGCTCAGTTTAGGACCAGAGTACGTCAGGACATACCCACCTTGTCTACTAGAGTGGACTGCCAACCGCAAGAAAGCTCACACTGTCCTGCACATACACTGCTTTGATGGTGAGAAAACACACACAGACACACAAACACACTATGAGGCAGCGGTGACCCACTGGTTAAAGGAGCGAGCTTGTGACCAAAAGATCTTTCATGCCAATCTCTGGATTACTTGGAAAATGTAGGCCGAGGGGAAGTGAGAGAGTAAAATGTTCTCTCTTTCCACAACATCTGCAGTCTAAGCGCCCTTGAGCAAGGCACTTGCTCAAGGGCTGGTTCTCAGTCGTGCAAGACTGTAAATACTGTACTTGAAAGCTTCCTGGTGTGAGTGAATGCGTGCGTGTAACTTTCCGCCCCCCTGCAACTCTTCCCTTAGGCTGCTGATGTAAATATGAATGTCGTTAGCCAACTTGCCTGGTTAAGAAATATACACTGCTTTGATGGTGAAAGAATTTGAGTTAAAATTAATTTTGCATTTGCATCTGCATTATCTTTCATTGCATTTATATAAGGAGATATATTCTCCTTATCTCATGAATAAGCCAGTGGTGAGATTTATGTCTTTGCAAAGATAGTAGTAGGAAGCTTGTGATCCAGATCGCATTTAAAACTTTAATGCCTCATACACATGCAGCATTAAAAGCCTAGATCAACAATACATGTAAAGTAGTTTTTACAAGTGAATCCTATTTATTTGCTCCTTGGCTTTGACTCTCTCTCCTGACCCAACCTCACCTTTTTGTTTTTTTCACCTGAGCCCGGTTGAAGAGTTATCTGTCTCTCTCTCATTTCCTCCTCTCATCCAGCTAATCTGTCCTCTGGCCTTTTGGCAAGTCTACTGAGGATTAAACAACACCTGATACTCGCTCTGGCTCACTGTCTGTGTTTGTGTGTGTGGCGGGCGGGGAAGTTGTTACTTGCCAATTTTTAGACATAGAGTTGACGATTTATTTAATAGCCTGAATGAACTGGCCTTTGATTGCTTACCATAAATAAAACACCTCATATCATTTCACGGTTGTCCATCTGGGTTCTTTGTCAAATACTTACTGTATGTTAGAGATCCTTTGGGTGTTGTGTGTCTACAGTTTGCCCTCTGTCCTTCAGGTGTGTCCTTCCTGTGTCCACTACACTCCTGGACGACAGGAGAAGACTTTTCCAGAGACATCTTACAGCACAGGTCTCAGCTTAAAACATGCACACACTAAATGCATTTATTATGTTACAAAGAACGGTTAAATATAGGACACATGTAATGGTTACAGCATGGTTATGAGCATGCACGTGTTTGTATTTATCTGTGTGTGTGTGTGTGTGTGTGTGTGCGTGTGTGTGTCTAGGGGTGTGGTAGAGGGCCGTCGAGGCTGGTCGGTGCTGCTGAAGGAGCCGGCCCAGTGGGTGGAGCTGGAGGGCTCAGACTATGTTCTGGACCTGATGTCCGACCTGGAGCTTCCTGCTGACTTTCCCAAACACAGCAGCTACTTCATCATCTCTGCACAGGAACCAACCAGAGTGCGGGCCAACGCCAGCATGTACGACACGCACACACCAACACTTCATCTTAATTTCATTGCAGAATTAAGTATTGATGAAGAGCCTGCAGTTATTTGAATACTTTTGCTGTCCCTGTGCTTTATTGTCTTATAGAAGCCTGTTGGGTAGTGGGTTTGATATGAATGATGATGTCATATCTTCAGCCATATATAGCAGTGAAGGACTCTCTGGCCAAGGTACACATGTACACAAACGCACACACATACACACACACACACACACACACACACACACACACACACACACACACACACTCACATACAGACATTGTTTTGATCAACTGGGTCATGAAGTTGTCTACTCTTCCCTTCTCTTGTCTTCTTTTCTTCTTCTCTTGCAGACTTGGAGCCTCAGAGAGGAATGGATCGCTATCTTGATAGCCTGTTTGACCCTGTACTCTCTGATGGAACTGGAGTAAGTTACAATACACACACACACACACACACAAACACACATGCAGACACAGTGGGTATGCAGGACAGTGGTTGACCTCTGATGGAAGAGCCTGAACACATGAGAGGGGATTCCTCTAACTGCCATCTACTGTAGGTTACTGTGTCGGTCACGTGAAACTGCACTAAGCTTTATATTTTGAGTGTTAAATGGATTCAGCCTCCTCATTTTTTACTGTTAGTTGCACATTCACATATAAGCAATATTAGCTATATGAAAGTTTAGCTTCAATAGAGGAGGCTCCTCAGTGTCTGTCATGCTATATCTATGAATACAGGACAATGATGTAGTGAGTGTTTGCCAAGTAAGACTACTAATTAGAAGCTGAGGACGTGCAAAACAAAAATAGCCACTGTCAGTGCTCACTATTCAGTTTGGACAGCAATAAAACATCAAAGAAAACTTATTCATGATTTATTACCTCCACCATTGAGGACAAAGAATTCAATTTCACTTAAAAGGTAAGTGATAAGAATGATGTCTTTGGGTATACCAGCAAGTTGAACAGTTGTTGGCGGAGGTTTGCATTCTCCAAGTGCTTTCTGGTTATGAAAGTGATGGCTGCAGTGATATCCTGCGATACTGATGTGTGTTAGCCATGCCATATCTATCAGTATTCAGTTAGGACGGTGATGTAGTGAATGTTAGCCATGCTATCGGATGTGGCTGACAGGAATTAGCATGTATCAGATGTGTTCTACAGACCTCTCCCGCCCAGCAACCTATTACGTTACCCAGTTACCGTAACTGTCACAGCGACTAGATCGCCACGGTGATTTCCCACCCAGGCAACGCAGGGATCTGCTTACGAGGAACTGACACTCTGGCAAATGAAGGGCTTACTATTTAATGAGACATGGCCTATATTACTCACACACACACACACACACACATGTAGATTTGTGGGTCAGTAGCTGATTTCTGATGGAAGGACCTGCACACTTGAGAGGGGATTCCTCTATTCTGACAGTCAAAAAGTGCATTCAGTAACTGTGGATGCATGGAAATTGACTACATCTAATATTTCTGACTTCATTGTATCTTCTAGGCAATAGCATACAAGTAGAACATCTGTGATCTGTAATTGTCTGTTGTCCACCTTCCCTACCCCCAACGACACCCTCTTCTTATTGTTACAGTGCAGTTGTATGTTTTATACTGCAGATTTCTTCTTGCGAAAAATAATAAAAAGTGTTGATCACAGTCAAAAGTGCATTGATTACACACATTGTGAACATTTTTAAAACATTCACTCTCCATTTCTCTGTCTGTCTCTCTCCCTCTCTCTTCTCTAACACTCACAAACACACAAATCCACACACACATTCACACACTCATACCAGAGCACAGATGCGGTGATTTAACTCTCTGTGTCTTTGTTTATGCACTCATGTTGTGATATGATTACCAGTATATGAGTGTTGAAGCTCTCTGTCTGGCTGTCTCTCCACTTGTCTCCCCCAGGAAGGGGAGCCTGCTGCAGCACTGTCTAGCAGGATGCGAGGGGCTGGGGGAGTCGGAGGGGGGTGGGGGGACGAACAGCCGGAGAGAGCCCTTCCTCCCCCCCACCTCCACCTGGAGGTTGGTTACATACATGCACCTGTGACACACACACACACACACACACTGGAACATTCACATACTGGAAGAACTTCACTATACCCATAGATTATTTAATCAGTGCAATGAAACATACACATCATTTCATAATACGTGTGTGTGTGCGTGTGTGTGTGTGTGTGCGCATGCGCCAACAGCTGTGAGAGTTCTTCCCGTGGGAGGAGTGATGTCACCTCCTGTTGCTGCAGTGGCACCTGTAACACCAGGTGTGTATTACGTGTGAAGACAAACATTAGGAGAATCCTATCATTTTCCATCTCTCTATCTTCCTTATTGTCTCTCTCCTCCTCTGTCCCCCCCACCCCCCCTCCCCCCACAGATGCCCAGCAGGCTGTCATGATCCAGCAGCGTCAGGCTATAATGGACCAGCAGGCCATCATCATGGTAAGTCCTCCGTGTCTCCGTGTGGATCTGTGTGCCTGCTTATTTGGCTCAGTACTGACAGAAAGCTCTTGTTTTTGACTGAATGTGTTGTTTTTTTCCTCAGGCCCAGCACATGACCATGCAGGCCATGGCGATGGTCAGCAGCCCAGTGACTAGCCCCCCCACCTCCCCCCTCACAAGCCCTCCCATGAGCCCCCTGCTCCACCACCCTCCCAGCCCGTACGCCCCCGCTTACGTCACCATACCCCCAAGTCCTTACGCTAATATTCCACCCAGTCCCTACGCTAACATTCCTCCTAGTCCCTATGCTTCAGCGGGCATGCCGCCTAGCCCCTACCCCCCCGCTAATCCACAGGCGCAGCCTCCAGCCCAGCCTCAGACTCAGCCTCCGGCCCAGCCTCAGTCTCGGCCCCAGCTTCAGGCCTTGCACCCAAACCCCAACCCTGGGGTTCAGCCCAGCTCCACCAAAGCTAATAAATCCCAGCCAGCCCAGCCTAAAGCGAACCCAGCTCCCAGGTCAGTTACTGTGAGATATCTAAAGTGACAATCCATGATATTTTCTTATAAATAAATGTTTGTTTTGCTTTGTGGTTCGTGGATAGTGGTTCAACCTATACCCAGTTCATGAAAGCTTTTAACATTTGCTGTTCTACACACCTAGGAGAGGGAAACACTTTCCAAACACTGCTGCACACAGGATGTGATGCATTTTATATTTATGGAAGCAGTAACAGTGGTTTGTTTGGAATAAATAGAAGAAGAACTGGGTAGTTAGCATGACTAGCAATAGCCACCATGGCTGAAAAGAGCAGTAATTACACAAGCTAATGCTGCATAAACAGAAACACATTACTCACTCAGGGGAAGGCAAGCATGTAAAAAAAGAGTGAAGGAACTGTCGCCGAGACAAAAATAGGGTGAGGAGTGATGCAGATGTGGCTTGTAGTTTGCTGATGAATCAGGTGCTTTTTTTCTTTTTAATTGGTAGGTTTTGTTATACTGGTAGGTTTATTAGTTTACATTGAGTAACTTTATTATTGTGTTTGGCTACTGCCTAAATTGAGTTGCAGCTTGTTAGCTCTAAGTACTAATGTAGGTGCACTGCTAATGTTACTGTAAGCAGTCGCTGTCTTTTGTCAATATAACATTTGAGTATTTTGCATCTCTGTAGACATGCTCACTCCTAGGCACCAGTTTAAATTCTGTTGTTGCTTTATTTGTAGTTGGTTCGCTAGTCTTAGTAGCCAATGCCTGTTGGTTTGCAGTGTGGCAGCTGCTGTCAGTTCAGTGAAGTCAAAGTGTTACAAACTGATCGCTGGCAAGTGCAATGTAAAATGCCACAGCAATGATTGTTTGGCACCAAGGATGTTGAAAAAACCAAGGATGAAAAAAAACAAGAATCTTGCGGTTTCTCGTTTTAACACGACTCTTTGACCAAAAAAAAACGTACAGCATTCATACAATGTAATGCTCTTGTGTTGAGTTGTGTTATTCTGACATCTTGGCTCTGTCAGTATCATGACAGAACAGACTGTATGGGTGCAAAGCCTTGGGTGCACACTCTTAAGCTCTCTCTGTGTGGATTTGTGGCTTCCCCAGGCTCAGTCAGGTAAAGACAGCGTTCCTCGGAGGAAGGCTCCAGGCATCCCCATCAACAAGGACAAACCAGCCAGGAAGTTTGGTAAGCCGAGAGAGAGGGAGAGGGAGAGGGAGAGGGAGAGAGGGAGAGAGGGAGGGGGAGAGAGAGAGAGAGAAACTACTTGGCTTTTTATTTATTAGCTGTGTGTGTGTGTGTGTTCCTGTTTTAGCCCCAGTGGTGACGAGTCCCCCGCCCCCTACTGGAGAGGTGGTGAAGTACTCACCTCGGACTCCAGACCACATCGTCCCCAGTCAAGATATCAAAGGTTGCTGATTTTAAAAGCTCTGTGTGTCTTGTAATCAACAAGTTAAATACCTATTCTTTAAATGTGTTCTTGCATTTCTTGATTTGTACAGACATTGGTCGATATTCGCTTTTAAAATGGTGGAAGAAAACGTATTGTGTAATGTGCTCAATTCTTACATTGTTGACATTACGTATTTTAAAGAAATCATCAGACAGTACGACACTCCACCTCCACCCCCAGACCCACTGCCTCCTGGCAAGAGGTGAGGTCTCACACACACATACACACACACTCACTCACTCACTCACACACACACACACACACACACACACACACACACACACACACTCACTCACTGGTTGTGCTCATTGCCTCCCATGAACGTGAGGAGTAACCAAAAATTAATTCATTCAGAATCACTTCATTCTCCAAATAGGCCTACAATAAATGGACACAATTTTGTGTTAAAATACACAGCATTTCATTTGATGTTGTCGTTTGTCACAGACTTGGAGCTTTGTCTAAATGTAAGTTAACTTCATATCCTTCCATATGTTTTGGGCTTGGTAAAGCTCAGGCTATTACAAAGTGACTAATAGATAATGACTGACGTTATTGCTGGTAATGAGGACAACACCAGAATGGCTACATTTACTTACAGAATAAATACTTAGAACTAACACCCACACACAGTGAACATGTGTATATACTATGAAAGCATACTGTATACATTATAGCTCCTGCAAATCCTGCAAACTTTAATGTTTGAAACTGTGAATCTCTATAGGAGACCTGAGGGGAAGTTTAAGAAGAAGCAGACCCCTCGTGATGAAGCTTTACACATCCTCAAACCGCAGATGGACAACCCTCCTGCTCCACAGGTGCACACATCCACAAAAAAAACACGTTTACACATACTCTCTTGCAATACTACAGCATACATTAATGCCAGCATACGCAATTACACAATGTATGCAATGCATGCAGCCACATGAACATTAGACATACAAGGTTTGCAAACAATAATAACCTCTGAGTAACAGCTGCAGTCATGCCATATAAGAAAATGTTTCTGTGTTTCTCTAGCCCAAACGTCCTGTTGCCCCTGCTGCATCCGCAATGAAAGAGGCTGGGTTTAAACCCACCAAGAATACTAAGAAAAAAGCACCTGAACGTCCTATCCCCATACCTCCTCCAGGTACTCAGATATACATATACTCATATACTCATGCACCCATATTCAAGTATATGCACACTTTCTTGTCATCATATTCCCAGATTGAAACTCTTACCCTATGCCACTAAAAGTTCCAGGCTAAATCAGTAGACTTCAGTGTTAAGCCAAGCTTTGTTTATCTATACTTCAAACGTCTGAGTCATCCAGTCTACTGAATGGCCAAAATTAGACAACTGAAAATATTTTCTTAGGTGTTGTAGATGCATGCAGCTAAAAAGCATTTAGACTACAAACAAGCTTTGAATTTCATTATTTCTTTTGTTGTCTCAAATTACCTCCGTTCCTCAGGGGTTAAGATAAATGATTTTCTACCGCATCCAAAATATGTTTATGCATGTATCCTACACTAAGTACATCAAGATATTGTAATGCTCTTCCTTCCCATTACCAGAGGGTCTCAGGTTCGATCCCAGTATCAGCCATAGATCCCATCGAAATATCCTAGAGCAAGACACTAACTGAATCCTCACCTGCTCACTCATTGTAAACTGCTCCGAATACGAGTGACAACTGAAGGTAAAACTGTGTCATCTGTAATCTGATGTATTTGATGCAGTTGCTCGAGAGCTCCCGGTGGAGACAGAGACCATCCAGACTCAGCTTCATCAGAGCACCAATGAAGAGCACTACACCTACACCAATGTTCCCTGGAGGCTGTATCTCAGGAAGGAGGTACACACACACACACACACACACACACACCTACACACACACACACACACACACACACACACACACACACACACACACACACAAAGCCTCAGATCCACTCATTATCCAATGAACATATTTTTCTTTCACAGGTTTTCTATCCCAAAGACAGCTTCAACAATCCTCTGGTGCTAGACCTCATTTTCAAACAGGTAAAATAAAGAGATCAATAAATGAATAATGAATTCTACATTCATTCATATGTTTATTTCATTCATTTATTCTAACTTAACTTGTGCTCAACAAGTTCAGTTGATCACAGAAATATATTCAAAGTGATTTCTCTTCTCTTCTCTTCTCTTCTCTTCTCTTCTCTTCTCTTCTCTTCTCTTCTCTTCTCTTCTCTTCTCTTCTCTTCTCTTCTCTTCTCTTCTCTTCTCTTCTCTTCTCCCCTCCCCTCCCCTCTCCTCTCCTCTCCTCTCCAGATAGTGAATGACACTCTGTCGGAGGCATGTGTTCGTATCACCAGGGATGAAAGGCAGAAAATGAAAAGTCTTTTTGGTAGGCTACCTGTTCTTACTGCAGACATTTTTCCAGACTTTTCCAGACCTCATCCTCTACTCTAAACTAAATATTTTAACATTTAAGCGTGTATGCGTCTATTTTTGTGAATGACAGCTAAACATGGGGTTGAACAGAATATGGATCCGGTGGAGGAGTTTGTGAAGAAAGCCATCGTCACAGCAGCCAGGGAAACCTGGGAAATTTACTTCTCCCGTCTGTTCCCTGCCTCGGTGAGGGTGCTGACGGCTCACTTTCCTGTTTCCAGTCTTAAGACTCTTTTCTCCGCCAATACATCACAACACAAACGATGTCACACAACAACCCCCACATTTGATACAGTTGATTACAATGGATCCTATTATCATTATTGAGTGTATTATTTTCCTTATATCAACCCTGTGTGTGTGTGTGTGTGTGTGTGTAGGGCAGTGTAGGAACAGGAGTGCAGGTGTTGTCAGTGTCTCACAGCGGCATTAAGCTGTTAAAGACAGTAAAGAGCAGCGCTGCGGCTCCAGACTACTTCAGAGTTCTGCGACCATACACGTATGTATTGTTTTCTCGGTGTGTGCCAGACTTGGATCAGGCAGTATTTGCAAATACTTTGTTGTATTTGTTTAAACCTGCTTGGAGTACCAGATGGATCTGTGTCACAGAAAAGTACAACAAATTGACTTTCAAACACTTTCCTGGGATTATCTAGACTTTCCTTCAATGATTTCTCTTTATCTGTTATATTTAAAAAAAAAAGAATGATTTGTGTATACTATTTTGATCCAGGTCTGGTTTGTACATACAGTACATCTGTTTACATTTGTGTGTGCTTCCATAGTTGTGAGTGTATCCCCCCACAATAGTCACACTGTGTATTTTTTTTAGCTATGCAGACATCCTGTTTGTGACCATCCCATCTGAGAACATGCTGGAGTTCAATCTGACCAATGAGAAACTGATCCTGTTCTCAGCCAAGGCACCGCAAGTCAAACATCTTATAGACACCTTCATCACTGAGATCAAAAAGGTACATTCAAGCACTACTTCTCTCCAGAATTATCACATAAAAGAAACAATGGAAAAGTAACATCTATTTAAAGGAAGAAATCCACCCTAAAACACTTTAAAAAAAAAAACAACAGCTATTGGTGATGCACCTTGTATTTCTGGGCCCATTTAATTGTTTGGTGGAGTATTTTTCTTATTCTCACAGTTGACTGGCCAATCGTAGACATTACTTTGAGATATTTCCAGCACAACTGAAACATAGTTTAATAGAAAATGTTTCAACTAACACAGGCTACAGTAAATAGTAAATGACAGTCGCCTCAATAGAACATAATGCAGGACAGCCACAAGACATGATGCATTTTGAGTAAGGGCTGCGACACACTTCTTCTCAAATGGAAAACTTGTTCCTTTATATTTGTGATTTTTTTTGTGTTCTTCCCAGGACTCAGACTATGTGATTGCAGAGCGTAACTTTGTGACAGACGACCGCTCACTGCTCAGTTTCCACAAAGGTGACATCATCAGGCTGCAGGTTATGGACGGGCTGGAGAAGGGTGAGATACGCTGCACATAAAGACGACATCATAGGGCAAACTTTCTCATCTTTTTGGGTGAATCTCTGATCTAATGTGTGTGTGTGTGTGTGTGTGTCTTGTGTATCTGCTCCAGGTCATAGCTATGGCTCTGTGGTGAGGAAGAAGGTGGTGTTCCTAGAGGAGATGAAGAGAGGCACCCAAGACTTTGGTGAGTCGACATAAAATTCTGTTATGTGCGTCTGTACAAAGAGAGTGACTCTTAATCTTTTCAACCAGAGTACACAAGAACATTGATGGATGTATAAATAATGCATTGCATGATATATTTTATTCATTCAAATCAAATCAAATGAATTTTAATGTGTCACAGTTTGCCTTAGAAGCTATAATAAACCGCACAAGTACAAACAGACAGACACATTCAGACGCATAATATGGAGAGGTCTGTGTGTGTGTGTGTGTGTACGCCTGTGTGACTGTGTGAGGGTGCATGTGAGTTTGTGTGTATCCACGTGTGAATTATCTATAATTGTTAGGTTAGCACAATGTGCCAGGTTATCTGTGTAGCAGTGACTGCAGGTGGCAAATGGGGTCTTGTAAATGATAGGAAAAAGGATGCAGATAACGATAACGCTTGTTTAAATAAAGAGTCCATTGCTTGCTGACTGTAAGTGGAAAGCTGAGTCGCTGCTAATGGAAGGGCAGATAATGATAAGGACAGGACCAGCCGGGGTGTGTGTGTGTGTGTGTGTGTTTGGGGGGGGGTGGGGGGGGGGGTGGGGGGGGTGTTTAGGGCACAAGGCACCCAGGAGGACATGCGCGTCTATGTGTGTCTACTTTTGTATGCTTGTGTGTTTTTCTACATGACCTTATATACTCCCTCTACTCTGTGTGTGTGTGTGTGTGTGTCAGGGTGGAAGTTCGGGGCAGTGTGTGGCCGCTCTGGTGCGTTCCCGGCGGATTGTGTCCGTCCGGTGGCTCCTCCTGACTTCCTGTCCCTGCCACTGGACCGCAGGGCGGAGCCTCGAGGAGGAGCGGGGCAGTTCGCTGTGTCATCAGCCGTCGCTGTCGCTGTGGCGTCCACCATGGCTGCCCATGAGATAGATCAAACTCTAGAGGTACACAAGCACACACACACACACACACTTACTCTCTCTCTCAAATTGAACTCAGTGTAACATTTTTTTCCACTGTCTGTCTTTGTGTTTCAGAAAGTTTCGCTGGACGGTTTTGATGGCGATGGAGATATGGAAGAGAGCATGCTACTGGACAGTAAATACGACATGGTGGAGTTCGCCAAGAAATACTTCAGACAGGGAGCCGGTGGGAAGGGGTAAGACAAAAAACGACATATACTGTATATACATAGACACACACAGAGAGATTTACACACACACACACAGACACAGATGAGCATGTCAACTTTGTCAGCACATATAAATCTAACGTAACACTGATTCCTTCCTCAGAGACACAGTGAAGAGCAAGAGCAAGAACTCCAAGGATCCTTTTGAAATGATCAAGTTCTCCAAGGTGCTTTCCTTCTCTACAGTTTCACCACTGTCACCTAGAACATCCTTGCAGACTAAAAGACTTAACATACTCGTGGATGCAGTCAGTTGTTTATATTATTCCTGTCCTACGTGTTTTTTTCTCCTGTGCAGTCCCCTCTCTCTGAGTCTCTGATAGAGTTTACTGACCCAGCCATGAACCGAGTGGCAGCTGATCTCTTCCTAGGTATGTTTTCACCCTCTCCTGTGTCCCTTCTCATTACATCTGGGCTCTGATTAATGCATTTCCAGGTGTATTGAAATTTGTTTCATATCAAAATGTAAATATCATTCAAGGCAAGCTGGGTTTATTTTTATTCATCAGAAATCAGTTCAGCCTATATAGAAAATTTGCTTTTTCATCTTTCGAGACTTCAGTTGGAGTTCTATGGCATAGTGCTGACCTGACAGATTTTGTGTGTGTGTGTGTGTGCGCATGTGTGTGTGTGTGTGTGTGTGTGTGTGTGTGTGTGTGTGTCCTATATGTCTAATTTGTTCAGCGGTGATGCGCTTCATGGGTGACCATCCTTTAAAGGGATTGACAGAACATGATGTGGTCAGCACTTTCCTCAAGGTAAACACACACTCAGTTATTTGTTCGGCTGCTGTTTTCTCTTAGATCGTTTATTAATGTGTGCGTGTGTGTGTGTGTGTGTGTGTGTGTGTGTGTCCTCCCCTCAGCTCATAGGAGAATTTAGCCTGATGAGGGATGAGGCTTACTGCCAGGTCCTCAAACAGCTTACCGCTAACACCAGCTCCAAAGCGTAAGTCTGCTCGCTGCAACATGCACACTTCACACTACTCGCTTCACCTTAATGCCTGAACCTGTGAACCCAAGCGTGTTTCTACACTCTTGTATTCTGCAGAGATAGTTGCCAACGAGGCTGGAGGCTGCTGTACATCCTGACTGCTTTCCATCGCTGCTCTGAAGTCCTGAAGCCCTTCCTGCTGAAATACCTACAGCAGGCGTGCCGCAGCGCTGGAGTGCTGTTTCAGGGTAAGAACACACACACACACACACACACATACACATAGGATATTCACACACGCACAGTAAGGCCAGGTTAAGATCTGGCACATTGACAGACAGAGCATGCACCTCACTGACAGTAATGTTTTGTTGAAATGTGATAGGCATAGCTAAAGCATGTGAGCAGAACCTGAAGAAGACGTTCCAATATGGCGGCCGTGTCACCCCTCCCAACAGCATGGAGCTGAAGGCCATGGTGGTCAGTACTTCACACTGTGTGTACAACCGGTTTGTACCTGGGCTCACAAATGTTCAGGCCCTTTCATTGAGAAATCAGCCACTGTCCTACATATCCGCTGTGTGTGTGTGTGTGTGTGTGTGTGTGTGTGTGTGCTTCCTCAGGCGGGACGGAGTTCCAAGCGCCAGCTGTTTCTCTTCCCTGGAGGCATTGAGCGTCACCTTAAGGTCAAAACGTGCTCTGTAAGTGTTTAGCCACTGAGCATCTTGTTATTTCACACAGGTGTCTGTAAGGAGATGGCTGTGATATGCTTGTGCGTGTGTGCGTGCGTGTGTGTGTGTGTCTGTGTGTGTGTGTGTGTGTGTGTGTGTGTTGACATTGTCGTGTTTTTCAGGTTGCTCTGGAGGTGATTGAGGAGCTGTGTTATGAGATGGGTCAACACAGACCGGAGGCCATGGATGAATACACAATTTTTTTAGTCACCGATAGAGGTAACACATGCAATCACGGACACATACTCTCTTTCTTTCACTCATTCTCTCCCTCTCTCTCTCTCACTCTCGCTCACACGCACACACACACACACACACACACGCACACATACACACACACACACACATTAAACATTGTATTAGTGCACAAAGGCAATCTCCTGCTCATTGTCAGTGGAGCAGTTACACTCTCAGATCACATATCAGAGGCTTCTCTGGTTTCCTGCTCTGGGAGAAAGTTGCTCATGTTCACGAATACTGATAAGGCTTTCATGGGACAATAACAAATATGAATCCTTTAATTGAGTAGTTCCAGTAAATCTTTAAGTAAATATGCATATCTCTATGTAATAAATGACTTTGTGTGTGTGTGTGCTTGCCTTGTGCCCAGGTCAGAATGTGCGTCCTCTGAACAAGCATGAGTACATCCTGGATCTTGCTACAGAGGCTGAGGCAGTGGACAGCAACTACAGCTTCTGGTTCAGACGGGTTGTCTGGACTCAGCCACTCAAGTTTGACAATGAGCTTTGTGTTGCGATGCACTTTAACCAGGTACAGCATTGCAGATGGATGATATTTCACATATACACTACCAGTCAAAAGTTTGGACACGCCACATTTTTCTTTTTTTTTTTTACTATTTTCCACATTTTAGAACAATAGTAAAGACATCAAATCTAGGAAATAACACAAATGGAATTATGCAGTCACCAAAAAAGTGTTAAACAAATCAAAACTATCTTATATTTTAGATTCTTTAAACTGCCACCCTTTGCTTTGATGGAAAGGCAAAGGCTTTGAAAAGAAATTCATACACAGGCATCAACTTCACTATTTATATTTGTCTAAGAAACAAATTTCAAGCTTTTAAGCATAAGCCTTTAGATCATAATGGCTTTAAGATAATGAAAAACACAGTACATTCAATCAGGTGTGTCCAAACTTTGACTTGTAGTGTATCCCCAATGGGATCACTGGGTGAGGCTGCTTGTGTCAGTACCACTGTTTCCGTGTGTGTATGTGTATGTGTATGTGTATGTGTATGTAATTGTGTTTGTGTGTATGCCTAGATCCTGCCTGACTTCTGTAAAGGCCTACTAAATGTGCTTCCACAAGGGAAAGTCAGCGATCAACAGTTCCACCAGATCTCCAAACTGGCGGCTTTGCAGCACAGAGCCAAAGACATTGTCTTCGTCCCCAGCATGTGAGAATACATACAATAACAAAGGAAAATGGTTGAAGTGTTTATTCTAATCCACCTCAAAGTAGAATGTTTGACATTTAGCAATCTTCTAAAATTATCCAAATGACAAATATCTAAAAGGATAGGCTTACATAGAAGATTGTAAAATTCCAGAAATTCATTATACCATTATACCATTATACCAATCATTAAAGGAAAAATCCAGCCTAAAACACTTTAACACTGTTAAACAAACACAGCTATCAGCGATGTACTTTGCATTTCTGGGTCCATTTTGTTGTTTGGTGTTTCTTTTTCCCAACTCTCTTGCTCTTACTATCCCTGTTGCTCTCTCCACCAACACATCCAACCCACAGCTGAATGCAGCCCGTTCTCTGAGGGTTGTTGAAAGGCATTCTGGGAAACCTAGGAAATAAGTAACTGAAGTACAAGTAGAGGCAGGTTGATGGAAAGTGGGTACATCCAAAAAGTAAATTCATCACAAAATAACTCCTGAAATGCATTGAACATTGCAGATGAATGATATTTAACAGTGTAAGAGTATCCAAGGGCAGATTTTATTTTTTAAGTTTTGCCCATCTGGATTTCAGTTTATCTTAGATTCTTTATTTTCTGTTCCCCTCTCATGCAGCCATGAATTGTCGGAGTATATCGCCCCTCCTCTATTCAAGAAGCAGCCCCCGCAGCAGTGGGTAACCATGGTGACGCAGCACATGCAGCAAGTACAGACCCTGAGCCCCCACCAGGCCAGAGCACAGTTCCTGGGTAAGATCCTGGGTTACATTAAAAGATATGAATGTGCGTATCTCTGTGCATCCCTTGTTAAAGTGTGTGTGTCTGTGTGTTTGTGTGTAGGGCTGATCAGTGCGTTCCCTATGTTCGGCTCGTCGTTCTTCTACGTCCACAGCAGCAGCTCCACCACCTTCTACGCCCCCTGCATCCTTGCTGTCAATCAAAATGGTCTTCACTTCCTGCACAAAGACACACATGTGAGGAAACACCACACACACACACACACACAGATATTGATACAATTACATTTCAACTCATCGTGATTGAAAAAAACCCAGTTTTTCTTCTTTAAAGTTTTCATTGATTCATTAATTTATACAAGAAAAAAAGTTACAACACCATAGAAAGTATTTAAAACATTTACCTGCTCTGCTGGTTTGCAGAGGGTTCCTGTCCTACAGCAGCAGAAAAAGAAAAAGTATTTAAAGTGAGAGGATTCAAAAGAGATAGATATTTAGAAGAACGAGATGGGAAAAAGATATAAGAAACAAGAGATTATAAAAGAAGTAAAAAGCAAGAGGTTAAGAATTGTATATTTCCATCTCCTGGTTTGGAGGCAATCCCAGATATTACCTAACTACACAGCAAGTCAGCGATGACAGACCTGACTCTCCAATAGGAAGGTTTTATCAGCTTGTTTAAAGATGACAAGAGAACACGGTGCAAGTTGCAACTGTAAAAGAAGGATCCAAGTCCATACAGTGTGTCACAGTGTTTGGTCCCTGTGGTGCAGGAACTGTTGGCGGTGGCCCCCCTGGTGGAGGTGCAGTCCAGCCGCACCCAGAGGCCCACTGCAGGAACCAGCTATCCGTATGTAGACCTCACCCTGGGAGACACGAACACACAGCGGGTCACTCAGCTGCAGCTGGAGCAGGTATACACAAAGGCACACTTCAGCAGCCACTCGCAATTTTCAAAAGTTCACATTAGTTCCTCTGTTGCGATCTCTCTACTGATGCTGGTGTTGTGTGTGTGTTTCCGCAGGGCCTGGAGTTGTGTCGAGTCATTGCCATGCAGGTGGAGAACATGATGTCAGTGCGGGAGAAGAGACTCACCCTGCCGCCCAGTGAAATCACCATGTTGTAGCACAAGCTCACTCACGTCCACGCTCACTCGTTCAAGCAATCACATAGGCAAGTGCACGCACACACACACACACACACATACACACACACACACAGACTCACACACACTTATACATGCATATACAAAAAAACCCTCAAAATAACCTACCTCTTCTTGCCTTCAGGTGTTTGTTGTGTGTAGCTTACACACACTCAGATATATGTGAATGCAAAATTGTACTATAGTGTATTATATGCACTGCAATAACTGAATTAACTGAAACTTCACTATCAGGAGAATAGAATATGCAGCCTAGCAACAGTGGAGGTTCATATTAATTGATATTTATTTTCAAGTTGACACCTTTATAATTGCACTTACATGCTACTTTTAATTGATCATGTTGAAGATGTGTCCTCTATATGAATGCTGTTTTATGAACAGTGAAGGAAGCTTCATAGGCTCCAAAGTTACTCCAAAGTTTTATAACTGACATGTGAGCAGTTTGTATTTTTTTATGTATATTGTACACTGTTTGTAAATCTTAAGGTATATTGATGTAAAGTGTTGTTTTCATCTGTTGTAAATGTGTTCATTTGCTTATTTTGTAAAGGACATTTTTATCACAATAAAATAAGCAATTTTAAAGAGAGAATCGTGTGCACTGTATTGTTTGTTCATAAAAATGTCTAAAGGATGATAAAAGTAAGCATGTGAGATAAATAGGTATCAATATAACAAATTAGAACAAAAAAAAAGTCAATAGCGCATCTCAAATATTCATTTCAAGGAATGTACAGTGAGGACTTCAAGGAGGTAAATAAGAGGTTACTGGGACAAAATTAGAAATATTGGAGGGTGTCCTCGTCCTCAGTCCCAAAATGGATTTACTTGTCTTGGTCCTATGAACGCCCAGGAAATGTGATAGTCCCTCCCCAAAGTGGCAGGTTACTTATGAGCATGCGCAGACCTCTGGCAGGTTACACGAGTTTATTTTCAGCCTTCTTGGAGACGGGTCATGATATTGTGAACTGAGCTGAGCTTTGCATGAATCTGTGTGGGACTAAGGCCTGAGAAGACACGTTTCTGGACCACGAAGGTTGGAATTTAGCATTAACATGTGAAATGTTGCGTGGCTTGTCGATATTACCAGGCGGCAGCAGGCATCAAGCCAGGCTACTTTAGCTAACTAGCCAAGTAGCTCAGCTAGCTAACGGTAGTGTTAGCTTTGCGCTGGCTGAGTGTGTGTTGTCATCATAGCGTTTATACACCTCTGTTATTTTGTAAGCTTCCACAACTGTCCAACGGTACAGCTTGCTACGTTTTACACCAGAGTGCATCTTTAATGCACAGACAGGGCGGTCGAGTTGGCTAATGCTAGCTACCTTTGTGTATTGGTTTCTATACTGTCAGCGCAGTGAGCGACTGCTCCTCCAAGCTAGCAACATCAACATCCATCATCAAAGACTCCTTGTTTTGACACCTAGCCCATTCATACTGGATAGACTGCGTTAACCCGCAGTGCTGAAATGCAGCGCTGATATACGTGTCAGTTAGCTAACTTAGCTTGCGTCTTACTGCGCCTAGTGCATTGTTTTGAATGACATGGCAGCCAGTGGATACTCTGACTTGAGGGAGAAGCTAAAATCCATGACTCCACACAGAGACGAGCATAAAAATAAATATGCGGATGGGACAAATGGTAACGAAAAGGGTCGAAAGCGCAAGTTCCGGGAGTCCGAGGATGACGAGTTTGATCACAGTGACGACAACGGGGAGCCCCGCGAGCAGGAGGCCCGGCGGGTCAAGAGTGGCATCATGCAGAAGAGCATATTCTCACCGGAGGAGTGTGCCCGCATCGAGGAGAAGATAGATGAGGTGGTTGCCAGCGGAGAGGCTGGACTGTACCGTGAACACACCGTGGACAGGGCACCCCTCCGGAACAAGTACTTCTTTGGAGAGGGATACACATATGGAGCCCAGCTGGAGAAACGTGGACCGGGCCAGGAACGGCTGTACCGCAAAGGAGAGGTAGACGACATCCCAGGCTGGGTGCACGAGCTGGTGATCAAGCGGTTGGTGTCTGACGGAGTGATCCCAGAAGGCTTTGTCAACAGTGCGGTGATCAATGACTACCAGCCGGGAGGCTGCATCGTGTCACATGTGGACCCTCTGCACATCTTCGCACGGCCCATTGTGTCCGTCTCCTTCTTCAGCGACAGCGCGCTCTGCTTTGGCTGTCGCTTCCAGTTCAAACCAATCCGTGTGTCGGAGCCAGTGCTTGTCCTGCCAGTGAGGAGAGGGAGCGTCACAGTACTCAGGTAAGACGACTGTCAGATGCAGGTGTATTGATTGAATTCCAGGTCTTTTATGAACGGCCACGGCTGAAGTTGTTGGGTCACTCAGAGCGTCTCTCTTTCCTAGTGGCTACGCTGCAGACGACATCACCCATTGCATCCGACCCCAAGACATCAAGGAGAGGCGCGCGGTTATCATCCTTAGGAAGTGAGTCAACATGCAGTCATTTAATAAACCATTCCGTTATCTTAACCTGTATCAGCTCACCTCTTCATCCATGTGTGTTTCTACTGTTTCTCTTTCCTCTGTCAGGACCAGACCTGATGCTCCTCGCCTGGATACTGACAGTCCTTTAAGCTCCTCCCCCACAGAGAGACCTGCTCCTCTGAAAGCCAAACGCTCCCACCGAAGAGCAGACCCTGATGCTGCTCACAGGTATACATGCACACATACACACACACACACACACACACACACACACACACACACACACAAAGGAAACAGCTGAGTCTGTAACCGTATTCCCCCACTTTCCATGTTGAGTGCATGTCGATTATGCAATGAATCAGCATGCAGTAACCAGTGAGATTGTCTGTCTCTCTCTCTCTCTCTCTCTCTCTCTCTCTCTCCACTAGGCCAAGGGTTCTAGAGATGGATAAGGAGGAGAACAGACATCCATCCCTCTCCCGCCACCGTCGCCATAGCAGCAGCTCAGAGAACTACTGGAGGCGTGGCCAGGATTATGACAAACACCGAGAAAGTTCAGGACGCAAAGTCAAAATGAGACGTCACTGAAGACTTCACACACGCGCTCACATACCACACACCAGTCCTTTTATGCATTACGGTTAAAAATGTAACATCTCTGATCAGTCATCACTTTCTCGCTCCAGTTTTATTCTGCCATGAGGAGCACAATCGTCGTGTTGTCTGTACTTTGATTTGAGTCTGGATCGGTTTGGTTGTATATTTGTTTATGGCGGACGAAGCAAGCGTCTCTGCTATACGTTATAGAACCCCAGTTACTTACTACAGTTATGCTCTGTTGTTAAACTGTTCAATTCCCCACCTTAAACATTTTTGTTTCTGTGTTCATAGAAATCAAAATGGCATGTATTTTTTGTAACCAAGATGTACAGACCTTAAGAGCTAAAAGAGAAGATGTATGTATGGACTTGTACAAAGAAAACCTGAACTGTAATGTAACTTGTTATAATGTACAATAAGTTTGTATAGACTTTGATTGGGGGAACTTTTGTGCAGAAAGAAACCTGTACTTTTTTCACACATACAGTTCTGATCCATACCTGCACTGTGCCATCCCAGATCATTCCTGTTCACATGAGCCTCCCTAGTTCAGTTGTAGATATCAGCACCTGGCAGGTGTGTTTGAGTTTGATTCATCTGTGTGACGCACACTCTTGGTACAAGTCACAATATGGTGTATCAACTAAACTGACGCTGTATGGGGTATTGCAACAATGCAGTGAGGCCTTTTTTTACACTCCCACCTCAGTCTAGAGTTTCTTTACCTTAAGGACACAGAAAGGACATTTTTATCGCTATCTCAACAGGAAAATCAAATTTTTCCATGATGAAATTGAATGATACTTGGGTCAGTTCAAAAAGTGATTTGGAACAAAAACAACCTTGTTGTGTCTTGTTTGAATTGATCTGCAAAGTCTGCTGAGGAGAAATTCAATTATACGGATCGATTTGTCCCTTCAGTTTGCGGTATAAACACAGTCAAATTTGTTCCTTGCTGCCTGGTCTGACCCAGTCAGCCACATTTGGCAGAGCTTGCCATTAGCTGACTGCTAGTCTGGAGTTACACTGGAATAAAAATAGACGTCGTTTAAAGGAAGAAAACATTCTAAAAACTGGATGGGTGTTCACACCGTGTTGTGTAGGACAGTTGCGTCTACATTTGTAAACATGACCATGTCTTTACCAAAGGTTAAAAACGAGCTGAGATCGATAGCTGTTGAGATGGTCAACAGTCAGCAAAAGACAAATCCTGGATCTGCTCTACGGACAGTGAATGGGAAACCGACTTTGTGGATACAGTTGCAGTAGCTACATGAGATGGTTTCATGGGGACGGGGTCACATTTTCTGGCTTGTAGCTGTTAGCACAACAATGAAATGAAGCTCAAATAGTCTAGGATTCCACAAAGTCGGCCTCCAATTCCACTAGCCACATTTCATTAGAAAGTAGTCGTCCCTCGGCCCTGCTGCCTGCTCAGGTGCCTGGTAAGGAGAACAACGCACTGGGACATTGGTCAGTTTACTGGGAGCACTAATTATTCACAGTTGAATAAGGGAACTGTCCAAATACTTATTCAGGTTTTCTGGCCACCATAAATTATGTAAATTGGCTTGACCTGTAGTGTAATTTGTTAGAGATATTTCTCATAGATAATGCTATCTGGCCTTAATTAGACACACTGTTGACTAAGTTCAAATGAAAAGTCATGAAAGTTGATTGAAAAAAAGTTGATTAACCGCAAAAGATAACCAAACGTTGGCCACAATATCAAGACAGCCATCCCTCCATTCTCAATGTGTAACCGATACAGTAAACTTCTCCTCTGGACATAAGAGTAGAATGAAATTTCCTTTGAATGTCTGATCTGTAATTTTGTGATTTCCCTGCTAATGGTCAAGAGAAAGACCTTTCCTGGAGGGATTTAACAAATCAAGGGCAACTTCACCACAGATCCATCTTCACTTAAAAAAATGCCCAGTTTGCATTTACCTTTCCAGGGTTCACATTCAACCAGACAGGAACCTCACTGAATATAGTATGAATATGTTGTTAGGTCCTGTAGAGAGCCATGAGCAGGTATCTACTGCCCAGCTGTCAATAGAACAGTCTCAGATTTTGTGAAGTGACATCATCTAAATAGAAATAGGCTCTCTGGTTTCTAGATTTGGGACAGAGTTCATGTTGACTGGACTGTCTTAAGATCATACAGATATTATGTCAATTTTATGTAAGGGTGGATTTTCAGTTCAGCTCTCAAAACCATACAGAAGACATAATTGATAATAGTAATTAATATTCAAATGCTAATCTAATCTGTTTTGGACATATGCAATGAGATGTTTTCAAAACATTCTCCTATTATAAGACTGCTTCCTGTTATTGGTATCAGTCTGTGCTTTACACACCCTGGATATTTCAAGAAAGTGGACTTTGAAATTCAAATCAAATATACAATCAAAGGCAACATATGAACTCTAAAAGAGTAAGGTGTGTAACAATCTGAAAAATCAAATGGATGTAAAATTCAGGATTCAATAAAATTGTAGAGAAGGGATGCCAAATAGTAACTACATAGATACATAAAAAATAAATAGACAAATAAAAGAGAAATGCATAAAAAGGAAAATGAGACATCTCAGAGAAGTTGTTACATCATCTAGGTTGTAGTTTGCAGGGATTTATTTTAGTTTCCTTTTTTTGTCATAAATGCAAGAGACATGACAAAACAGCATGTAGGTAAAGACTTAAAGAATTTAGCTGTGTTTATTGAAACCTTGGATCTACTTGGTTTAGGACTTGTGGCTACGTCATGAGAAATCTGTCTTTCTATTGGATCGACAGAATGTCAGTCAATGGTCTGTGGGGCGTTTGGAACACTGACATGACAGTCGCTGCTAGCTAGCTGGTTAGCCGAGGGCGACAGATAGTAGGCTGTGTCGTTGAAGAACATTGGGACACATTTTAATGGTTTGGGGTCAGATTGTTATAATTCTCTCCTCGTTAAGTGGTAAGTATAGTTCAAATAATACGTTAGGTAATAGTGATGATAGAGTGTTGGAGTAACTATAATTAGCTAACGTCAGCTAACTGCCATTGAGCTAACTTAGCTAACGTTAGCTAGCTGTAGGTTACTGACTTGTAGCAAACAGAAATCGGCTTTGTTTGCCAGCCCGTTTGCTATCGCAATATTGAGACATGAAAATCACAAAATAGCTTGTTAATTTGGCATTTATACTTTTACTGTACGTGTTGCTACTTTGCTATTTGTTAATGTTAAGTTATTGTCATGACGTTAACATAGCTAACTCAGCAATAAGTTAACACAAACCTTCAGGCTGCCCATCCCACTCACAACAAGACCTGGAAAATAATAATAACCCTAGCGGCAGCATGTCGCTCGGTCATGTCAATGGCCGGCCTTTTTATTTGACAGTTGCCCCAGATTCAGTTTAGCTGCATCTGCAAGCAGTGTTTGCTAACCAACTTTTAACCAGTTAAGTAACGTTGGCTCACACTGGGTGCACTTGCAAATGTAAGTAAACCAAAGGTGAACCGTGCTCTGATGTTGACAGTGGCACTGTACTGTACGGACTGCAGACATTTGGTGGGTGTTATATATTTGATCAGGCAAATGTGACTCACGCGTGCATTGCGTCTATAAATAGGGTAAGTCATCGTCCTTGGGACCACGCACCTCTGGCAAGGAAAGGGGACGCTCTAGTCTAGATTGAAAGGCCTTAGAGTGGTATTCTGCGGCTATTTCTGGATCCCAGGTGCTAAAGGCTAAATATGATAAACACAGTGCATAAGTTTGGTTTCGCGCAAGCTGACAACGTGTATTTCTATCGCGTCTGCTCCAGAAATGGGCAAACCCACAGCGCAGAAATTTTCAGCTTGACCAGAAATCCCTTGAATCGTCTCTACTATGAGCCAAGTGGCGTGTAATCAAGGCTACAACGGTGTGTGGGTTGGAGGTGGGGATAATCCATGCAAGACTAGTATGTAAATATACATGCATGTTCCCTTATGAGGGTAATGCTGAGTTGGATTCCTCTCATGGGTGAGATGTTTGAGTTCATAGCATTTACAACACAATTCCTGCAATACAACTCTAGAGAAAGATACAGTTAGAGGACTATTATATTATATACCTACTAGACCGCAGGCATATTTTGAGTTGCTTCACATTATTTTTTGCTCCCATAAATGTACCCATTCCGATTTTCCAAGGCTAACCACAAGGAAGGAAGCAATGGACTTCCAGGGCAGTAGGAGGCGAGGAGAGGATGGCATTGCTATGGTGATCGACTTCCTGCTGTCTAATGCCCGATTGGTTCTGGGAGTTGGTGGGGCTGCAGTGCTGGGCATTGCTACACTGGCAGTCAAACGGGTGAGTGTTTGTTTCTTTTTCTTCTTCAGTGTACCCTCTCCACACACCATAGAAATCTAAATATCCTCTTTGGCCCAAGGAGAAATTCACCTTAGGCAGACTGTCCTCCATTAAGGGGAAGTTTCTCTTCGCCTGACGTTATTCCTTGTACCACTGAATTCTGTGTCTGTTTGCATGTAGGCTTATGTCAGTATATGTACTTCATTCAGTGCATTATCTGTGTTTGCACTTGTGTTTGACTTTGACTGTGGGTGTTCGTGTGTGTAGCTGATAGAGCGTGCGGGCCGTGCTGCAGAGGATGAAAAGGTGGAGCAGAAGATGGCTGAGAGCTGGGAAGAGCTGAGCTTAGTCTCCGCTTCCCCCACACTGATCAGGAAGGGTTTAGAAGGAGTGGTGATGAAACATGTTGCTAAGGCAGCCAGACAGCAGAAAGGTACTGGTACAGAAAGTATTCAAGGAGACACCACACACACAGTATTATATATATTCTAAACATTATCCCAACCTCCTGATGTTACAGATTTGACAGCTGTTCAAACCTCTTTCTCTATCAGCTGACCTGTGCCAGCAGCCGCAGATGCCTAGTCTGGAGGTTCAGTCAAAGCCCGAGTCCAAACCCAAGAGACTCCAGCTGTGTGTCCTCACCTTACAGGTACATTGTGACTCTTCACCTTTGAGCTCTTAATGGGACAGGTCACACATTTCCCCTTAGTAGATGCTTTGGAGTATCTCTATAAGAGCCGGGCTCTGTGTGTTCGTTGGTAACGCTTTTTGCAGTGTGCACTGATTAGGGGAATTACGGTATGTGCTCTTTAGGCCGGGCAGATTCCCAAGAGCCCTGCATTAGGGAAATGCAGTGTGCACTCGTACAATGATTCTCTTACCTTTGCAAGAGCTACTTGAATGGCTCTGACTGAATCCACCCAGTTGTATTCCTCTGCTCTGGGTTGCTTTGTTTACCAAATGGCTAACACTTTTCTTCCCTGCAGCTACTTCATTGGCAAAACATCCTCCAGCTAATGCTCTTTATAAAAACCTCCTTAGTTCACTCAGAGGCACAAAACAGCTTTGAGCATTGTATAATGCACGAGAAAGCTGCTTGTATTCCCACTGAACTTGTAAAGCAAGCACACACTTTAAAACAATTTTGTTCCCTTAGTCACTGTCACACCCACTCAGAGTTGGTAACTCTAGCAACAAATTTTTTGTGCCCCTAAGAAGGATGCACATGCACCAGGAAGCAGCCTCTGTATACTTGAACAATGATTAATTACTTTTTTCATCATTATCTTCCACAGTTCATTCTATGTAATAAATCATTGAAAAGGCTATCAAATATATGAATAATGAAAACTATGCTGAAAAATAGTCTGTGGTTTTAACCTCTATTAGGGTGAGACTGACATTGGTCATCTTGCCAAAAACAGGTATTATTCTTTAATCCTAACCCTCACAACCCCTCATCATTCATCCCATTATGTTTCTGTGTGTGTGTTCAGGAGCGTCTGCAGCAGTACTATCACACCAGAGCAGCACTGGCTCCAGAAGAGGTGCGCAGGGCCCAGACTCTGGCTCTGGACATCTGCACTGAGATCCAGGGCTTCCTCCACACACGCCACCCTGACATGCCCCTGGGAGAGATGAGCCTGGGTGGTTCTCTACTGGATGACCTGCAGGTGCACACACACACACAAATAGGCTTTCTTTCCCTCTGACAGGACACTTTTACATTAATTTTCTTGCTCTTTAGTGGCAACGTATAACAAAGTGTTAAATGAATTCTACCTGGATTTAATTCTGTGTGTGTGTGTTTAGGTGGTGAGTGCGGACCATGCGTGCCTGCTGGTGCCTCTCCAGCTGGAACCCTCTTTGTGGCGCCTCATCCCTGGAGAGGAGACGCTCCTCACACACCCCCTCCACTGGATGGTCCGACGGGTTAATCTGGAATACTTTCCCAGAGGACGTAGCTACTGGGACAGGTACTCGCATATAGATGGGAAATTCTTGAGGCAAATTTCAAGTGTTTGTGCCTCTACAGATGAATCAGGCCAGTTGGTGTTACTAGCAAGTTATTACTGCAAATTACCAAAGCAGTGTTTCTACTACAATCTTTGTAGCAGTGACAGTGAGAGAAATAAATATGTATGTCCCTTACTGCAAAGGCAAATGAGTAAATTATTGTTTATGCTACATGAAAATGAACTAAACTTAATGTGGGTGAGCGGTGCAAGCAAGTATGTAATTTGGGTTATCAGCTGGGCGCCTCCCATCACAGATGTTTTATTGAATTAGGCCTGCGACACCTCCAGAAGGCTCAATGGTAAATTGCACACCCACTGTCAAATTTGATCAGAGTCTTACCCCCCTATGCTACATCTTCATTGCACCTGCACTTAGGCTTACATTTAGCCCTCACCATCTCACTCTGTGATTTTTAACCTCACCGCACCCAAATGCCATAGGGCATTCTCTGACTTTTCAATAAGCAACAGATGTCAGCAGTGAAGATGTTAGCCTGTCTGCCAATAGGGTGATGCTTCGCTTGCCTGCATTTTCTCGTTATGGAGTGGAGGAGAGAGAGAGAGAGAGAGCCTGTCCTGTCCAATTTCATTTATTTTATGAAACTCTAAAATTATATTGAAGCGGTAATAGAATTAGTTGCAGCGGGGCACCGCGGCTGAACATATGTAGCAGATACACTCTTGTCAAAGTTGAAAAATTGAGCGATTCACTGAAATCTAAAATCTCTGTCCCTCCTGGTGTGGTTGTCTCCTGCAGGTTCCTGGTGGGGGGTTACCTGTCTTCAGAGGCTCTAGTGAGCATGTTCAGTAAGGCCGTCATGGAAACAATGAACTGGCCATCCATCAGCAGCACTCTGGACTGTCTGGTCAGACCAGTACTAGGAGGACCAGAACTTCGACTGGAGATTAGGTGTGTGTCTGTGTATGCATGTCAGTTTTCACAGGTCTTTGAAAATTATTCAGTGTTGATAGGGCATTTTCAATGTTGGAAATGTGCTTCAACTATAAATGAAGTGTTTGATTCTTGTTAGCTAATATTACTGCTGTTGTAATCTGGTTAAATAAACTATTTGCACTATGAAACCAGTTACAACCTGTATTTTACAACATGAGGATGACAGTGTAGTTTATAATAGTTAATGATGTGGCCATTAACTAATGAAAAAATTTAAATGTTGAATTCAGTTCCATGATGAGTATACAAGCTGTATGTCTGTTTATAGAAAATTAGTTGGTACTAGTAAAACTAGTGAAGTTTCAATGGTAAGCCCTGCTCAGTTGGAATGAACAGTGCTATTGAATTTTGTCCCAAACCACCCTGATGACTAATAACCTCCCCACTGTCTTGCATGCAACAAAAGGCTATCTAAAAGGCGATTAAAGGGAATAATTTAAATGCTATGGATATGTCTGGTGCTACAAGATGCTAGAGGAAACATTCTCATTTCTCTGTGTGTGTGTGTGTGTGTGTGTGTGTGTGTTTTAAACTTCACATGGAATCTTCTTTACTCACTGCTGTGATTCTCTAGGCCCGGAGATCTACAGGGAGGAGCGGGCAGCGGTGACCACTCCCTGTTCGTCTCCATGGTGCCTCTGTTGAGGGAGGGGGACGTGGTTCTGACGGCCCAGCCAGAGCTCACCTCTCCCTGGGTCAATGCCTGGCGCCTCTCTCTCTACCCCTGGGAGACGCAGCGCCTGGCGCAGCTCGACGCCTCCGACGACGGCTGCCGCAAACTCACGCTTAAAACCCTGAAGGCGGTGTGCAGACTGAACCCCGCCCTGCGACCGCTCAGAGCCGCGCCGCTGGCCAACCTCATCCTGCACCTCAGCGACAGGGAGAGCGACTGGTCAGAGAGCAACCTGGATGTGCGATTCCAGCAGTGTATCACAGAGCTGATCGGATACCTCGAGCAAGGGCCGTTGCCTAGTTACTTCAAGTCGGCTGTCAATCTTTTGAGCGGTTTGTCAGAGGACCAGGTGGACCAGATGGGCTTCATGCTCTACTGCGCTGTGTCAGAGCCTGAGATCCTGCTCATATAGCTTCCTGCACACATACAGAGTTCATATAAGACAAGTTCAGACGAGTACACACCTGAGATCAAACAAAGCTTTGAAGGAGATATCTTTATGGTGAAGGATGTTTGGTTCAGAGTGAAGATGTTGGAAGAGACTTAACTCTAAAGGACAGCGAACGCTCTTCACCATACTTCACACTGGCCTCCTCTCCTTGTTTACTTCCTCTCTCCTACACTGATCAGGGGGAACAGGATACAGCTGGGGAAAGACAAAATGGCAGGCACCATGGACTAGAGTCTACCCTCACAGTTATACAGTGCAGGTAGAGGAGAAGATACAAGGAGGCTGAAATGTGTACTGCAAGCTTGGGATAGGCTACAGTGTGAAAGTGACAACCCTGATAAAAACAAACCACTCCAGGGAAAGGAGACATGTGCCAAGGAAAGGAGATGAGGAAGTGTTAATTAAAATGTTTGAAATGATGCTTTAAGATGTGCCTGATCATGACTCCACACACACACACACACACACAGCCAAGTCCACATTAACTATTTAAGTAGGTCTATAAGGATTACGTGGTGAGACTACTGAAGTTTCCAGGTCCTACATGAACAGTTTGTGTGTGATTATGATCCTTAGTTCATATGTAATGTTTTTTTTGTGTGGGAGTCACTGAAAGTTAACATGGCCGTACGTATCCATTAACAGCAGGGAAAGAGACAGTGTGAAGCCGTTTTGGGTGCTGTGAATGCATATATACTTTCTATCCTCTAACTGAATAGATGGTAGTGTGTGCTCTGCATCATTTTCCCAACTCTCCTTTAAAATATGCTAACTATGCAGAACTATAACGACCACCAGGTTTCACTGCACTTACACCATTCATTCTGCCTCATTAGTTGGACATTTAACTCAGTATGTTACATGTATATTTTACTGTCATACTGGAGGTTGAAGTGTGCAATATCTTTTGTTTTTTTCCTGTGTTCAATCTGTTGCCAATCCTATTTGGGTAAACTAACCCCTTAAGTTGTGGTTACAGTTGCCTAAGAATTTTATGCAGTTGCTTTTTAATACAGTATGAATGTTGTTGGCAGTTGGTTTAGTTGTGTTTTCGTGGTGAGTGAGAGAAAACGAGATTTTCTGCTATTGAAGAGTGAAAATCAAAATAAAGTTATTGCACTTGTTCAGATTCTTGCCCCTAAACTTATATCTGAAAAAAATCAAGCGTCTCAAGTGTAGATCTTATGGGAAGAAATAAAATGTCACGTTTGTTCCTTTATATATTCACACTAAAATCTAATAATTTTCCAGTCACATTCAAAGCACTTTTGATAGTTGGGTGTTTTACTCCTCAATTTCAGTGTTTCCCTTTGCCTTGAGCCATGACTTTAAGTCTCCTACAATTTCAATCAGAAAAACTGAATTTGATAAATCTGCCAGCAGTTTTTAATGAGTCTGCCCTTAATATTGACATTTGCCCTACCTTTCCTAAAATCTAGTGCAAATTCAAGGACTTGTGAAAGCTGTGACAATGACTATTATATGCTATAATCTATATTGATATGGTTGGTTACCTCATTAGTTAATAGGCTGCACTGCTGCCTGTTGAGGTCACGGTAACTTGGAATCATGTCATATTTAATCATTTTTAAGTGTAATAAGTAAGTGGCCTTAAATTGGTAGTATTCAACTGCCAGCCCTTGAGACGCGCTGTGATGCTGCAGGTGAGGAGAGAGCAGTCACATTTATTTACAGCAGGCCTAGATCTGGTCAGGACCAGTATTCATAGGCATGGAGGATTTAACTTGCCTTATCTGTTCATAGGCAGCTGTCACACCTGCATAAGCCTGTTTGACTCCCCCAAGGAATGATCTGGGATGATTATGGAGATTTGGAGATCAGGCCAATTCTGCGCATTTTTACATTTACCTACAGTAATGCCATCTGGGCTACATTATCATATGAAGAATTAACCAAACAAAGTTGAATATCCACCATGAGCGTGAATATAAAGAACCAGTTGCCTATATGAACTGCCAATAAACAGATTAGTCTGTATGGAGATTGAAGAAAAGGCATGGTGACAGTCATCGGCACCACGCGCGTGTCACGTGTCCGAATCAAATGATCATGAACTGCCCGTAACCTTGTTCCTGTTGGCGGGCCGGGCCGGGCCGCAGACCGTGACCTCATGGTGAAGACGCAACAAATTGTATAATGCGTCCTGCATGTGTTCTGCAAGGAAAATGTATACAGGCTGATGTCTGACCAATGACTGCTTTGCCCAGTAAAGTCTGTGTTAAATCGTGGCACAAAACCAGGAGATAGAGAAAACTGCCTGTCATCCCATGTGTACAATCGCTACTGAAAAATCACTATATAATATTCCTATAATATTCCTGTAGGGAGTTAAAAGTGTTTTGTAGTGACCTTATTATAGGCTACTTAATGGTATTTTTCCTATGGTATCACTAGGACTATAATATCCCTAGAGAATATATATATATGATATAGTTTTGCAGTGGTATTAGTGTTATATTAACCAACTAACAAGGGGGGCGCGGGCCCATACTTTATTTAAAATTTAAAAAGATATGTAGCATTAAATACCCTACGTTTACCTCCTATCCACCTTGCGTATTGTTGTTTGTTAGTTTAACGGATGACATGCAGTGTTTTCTAAAATATATTGGAATTTAATGTGGATTTTCTGATTATCTGGTGATGCTATATGACATCTCCTCACTCCAGTTACACATCAAAAGCTGCATATCTCCTGCCTGAAGTCGGAGCTCATCGATCAGTTCACCCTCCGCGGGAGCTGCGTCAAGCCAGACAGTAGCAGCCAGGGTAATACCGGAAGTTACGAAATTTTGAAAATAAGTAAAATTCGCCTTTATAGTTTTTGATTGAGTGGATGAAGCTTTAGGGATCCCCGTCCCCATGGGGGAATTGGGTCGTGGCAGCAGCAAAGAATATGATGTAGGCTATAGGAGAATGTCAAATTGAAATTAGTCTACTGAAGACAAGTCATTACAACAAACAACTACAACAACATATTTCAATCCTTCAGCAAATGAACTCAGCCTTTTCATATGCTCAAGTGGATGCTAGTTATTCATACATCAAGTAGGCTACACAGACGCTAGAACAGATGTACAGAAATGTGTCCAGATATGTAAATATGCATTGCAAACTGTCTACACTACTATATTTACAGATGGATGTAACATGTACAGAAATATGTGTGCAGAGTATGCAAATGTGCATTTGATCAATTTATATAGTTTAGGGATGGAGGGAGCTACAGAAATGCATTTGCATGTGTAAATGAACATTGTTGGGAGAATATTGAGAGATGGAAGGAGCATACACTCAGAGCTGTCACCAGGAATAAATACTAGTTTGCATACATAAGAAATGTGCAGGAGTATATGTACCTACCAGTCTTGTGTATTGACACAAATCAGAATAATACAAGCAGGACAAACAAAATATATGCTGTGAAAATGAATTTTTTTGGGGTAAACTACATCTATTACAGATTCCCCCATATGTAGCAGGTGGTACCTGTGGCTTGCCGTATCTACCTGTCTTGATTGCTGATAGGGAGCTGGATATATAGCAGGGTAGGTGTGTCTTGTTTGCTCTCTTCCGGGTTGGAGGACGGAGAGGAGTTTGTCTCGTCCTCGAGGATGAGTGTTGGTCCGATGGGGGTAAGGGATTGAAAATGTTTTAGTCTATAAGTAAGTTGAAGTGGACTATTGTGTTTTTGACTGTGCAATTCTCTGTGCATTTCAGTGCGATACTGCAGCATGTTAGTGTGGCTTTCAGCTTGTTGGAAGTAGACCTGGTGTGGGAGAGTCCATGCTGACGCAGCAGGTATTCATAGTAGCCGATTTTTTATTGTGTTTGTATATATTTTTAGTCTGATAAATAAATAAAGTAATTGTTTTTAATCTAGGTACGGAAGAATGTGAATGCTTAATGTATTAATTGTTAAATTATTGTTTGTGTGTTGCAGTGATTGCAGGAGGGTCATATCACTGCTCTTGCTGACCGTGATTTGTTTGTTTTGCTTTATTGTTTTTTTTATTAGTCCGCCCGGGTCTTGCAGGACTCTATAGGATGAAAAGAATTGGTAGGTTGTCCTGTAAGGGCGGACTAAAACATTCTTTATGTTCGTTTGTTGTTTGTTCCTGTCCACACTTCTCAGTTCCCTGAAAGACGCATGTAGCTTGTATCCTGTTAGACTGAGAACCTATAGGAGTGTCTCACCTGTTTGCTTATATACTTGCGTGTGTGAAGTGGAGTGTCCACAAAACCTAGTGTGAAACGTTGTAGTGCCCCGTGTCCTGGAGTGTGGATCTTATCACTGGTAGAGAATAAACTTTTTCGGGTAACTAGTATACAAAGAATACGGAGCGAGGTTCAGGGGGCGCGGGAAGTGTGCTCTTTTGTCTGGGTATTGTTTTGTATTGTCCCTTGTTTTGTAGTAAACCCTGGCATTTGCATTTTCTATTTAACAATGGTTTTTGTCATATTTATTTGGAGTGGCCCCCACCACACCTTGCCTTCTGAAAATATCCTGTGCAGAGAGGCATAAGCGGGTGTAACACATAAATGCATTATACTTTTTCTCTCGATTACCCAAAAACGTTGGTTCAATGAGGCTTTTATTTTGAAAGGTCCGACCGGAAGTTATACAGGTTATTCCGTCTAGCTTGACACCGGTCTCCCAGGCTGGTTTTCTCTGGAGCGCCGCTTTCGCAACCTGTCCGGGCGCGTGCACTGACCGACTGCCTAACCAGCAGCTGTCACATGGCTAAATATGGGTGCATGGGGCTCACTTGCCGGTCAGATACGTGACACAGAGACACAGTTTCAGACACACAGTCCGTTTGTTGTGCTGTTTAAACACAAGAAAGGAGGAACCCAACTCCCGGGACAAAGGTCAACCGTGTGATCAGGGCGACTGGCCGACGGCAACTTTCGTTTCTCAGTTCTCTCCGATGTCGGTAATTTCTAACGCCGCTGCTTGTTTTCGGTTTGTTTACGCGACTGCTGCTGTTAAGACGAAGCGGATAAGTTAGTCGGTGGAGTTTTCTAACGGGAATACCGTTAATTTCCGTGGCTCAGATGGATCAGGAGACTTAAAGTGGGATTGTGAGCCAAACATGGCTGTAATAGTAGTCAACTGCGCAACAAGTTTAATTCTCCGTTTCTCGTTGTAGCGCGGGTGTAAAAGCTGACTCACGGAGGGCCGTGCGCTACCGGGACTTCTAGGCGTGCAAGGATCACCAGACAGGCTTGATGTTTACTCCGGTGGAAGTTCAGAGCAGCAGTGAGTAGATCAAGGCGGTTTGGTTTGATCTAATCATCAGTCCACATCCTGGACCCTCCGACCCTCTGACCCCTTAATGGGCTGAGGATGATTGGCTCTCCGGACCTGCTGGCCTTCACTGCTACAGAGGGGTTTGGGGAGGCGGTCGACTACCAGGATGCACAGGCTCTACCTGAAGAGCTGTCCGTCCCGCTCTTCCCTCCCTCCCACCCATGGGTCACCACAGCTCAGTTTCACAGAGACTTCATACTGGTGGCCGAATTCTCCGAGCAGGTGTGTGTTTCGGTGTGTGTGTGTGTGTGTGTGTCTGTGTGTCTGTCTCTCTCTCTCTCTCTCTCTACATGCTTGTGTTTTTGCATGTGCCCCTAAAGCCCCTGTGTGTTTCCAGGTGGGACCCAAGCCCGTGCTGACAATCCCAGATGACCCCCGAGTCGTGGGCTCATTTGACCTCAACCACTTCTGCGTCCGCATCATGTCAGTGGACTACCAGGCGTCCGGCCCCGGCCCCGCCCCCTCCGCGACCCCCGGGCCCCGCCTCAACTTCAGCGAGGACTCCAAGGTGGTCCTGGGAGACTCGGCCGAGGACGCGTTTGCGTACGTCCACCACCTGACCCTGTACGACTTGGAGGCCCGGGGCTTGGTGCGTCCGTTCTGCATGGCCTATGTGTGCTCGGACCAGGCCAAGCTGACGGAGCATTTCCCCGAGCTCTCGGCGAGCTTCTCCCAGGCGTCGGACAGCCTGAAGACGGGCAACAGACGAGCCTTCGCCACGGAGCTGCAGAGGAAACTGCGAGAGCTCGAGTAAGATCAGGATGAACTTTGATGTATACACAACAAAAAACACAGACAAACACATGCAGTTACTAGGGCTGGGCAATATATCGATATTATATTGATATCGTGATATGACACTAGATATCATCTTAGATTTTGGATATTGTAATATCGTGATATGGCATAAGTGTTGTCTTTTCCTGGTTTTAAAGGCTGCATTACAGTAAAGTGATGTCATTTTCTGAACTTACCAGACTGTTCTAGCTGTTCTATTATTTGCCTTTACCCACTTAGTCATTATATCCACATTACTGATGATTATTTATCAAAAATCTCATTGTGTAAATATTTTGTGAAAGCACCAATAGTCATCCCTACAATATTGCCGCAATATCAATATCGAGGTATTTGGCAAAAATATTGTGATATTTTATTTTGTCCATATCGCCCAGCCCTAGCAGTTAGGCTACTACATAGATACCAAGTTTATTGTGGAACATGCAGCATCCTCTTACAATAACATGCTCTGTCTGTTTCAGGTACACACGCTTGACTCTGCAGCGGGGGGCGGAGCTTCCGACGACAGCCAATGGGATCAAGGAGACGGGAGACGAAGACGATGAGCTCGCAGCTGTAGAGCATTCCATCTCGGATCACAGGGACCTGCTCCGCCAGGTCACTTCTTACCCAAACAGGAAGCTGAAACAGCCCGACTTCCTGCCCTACGACCCAGCCGACACCGATCCTCCCGGGTCGTTGACCCCTGACCCCTGTCCCTCCCCCTCCCCCTCCTGCTCCTCCTCCCGCAGGTCTGAACACCGCCTCAAGCCGCTGGAGGAGCTGAGCGACGCCTACTTCTTGTCCCTGACACTGGAGCAGCTGGCAGACACGGAGCGGCGTCTGCGTGGCGACAGGAGCGTGTTGCGTACCGCTTGTGTCACGCGTTCGCTGTCCAGGAAGCTCGCGCTCACCAACTTCCTGTTTGAGCTGTGGAGCCCAGAGGAAGACGTGGAGGAGGAGGAGGAGAGGGAGAGAGCAGAGGCTGAGCTGCGGCGGGCGAGAGGGGGCGGGAACGGCGTCGAGGGGGAACCGCCAAGCCTGGAGTCGTTCTTCTCCTGCGTGGAGGAGATCCCAATCAAACTGGAGGCGGGGGAAGGAGGGACAGTGACCCCTGACCCTGAGGTTGCCATGGCGATGACGGGGAGTGTGAGTAGCGGTGACAGCATCGAAGTGCTGGGGACCGAGAAGTCTTATCGCACGCAACGCGTTGTCACGGGATCTGACAGCAGAGGTACGACCCGCCGGCAGAATCCCGGTCTTCACTGCGACACACACACACACACACACACACACACACACACACACACACACACACACACACACACACACACACACACACACACACACACACACACACACACACACACACACACACACACACAGGGTCGGTGTTCGGGCCTTTCGCCATTAGAACGCTGACGCTGTGGAACGGGCTGCACGAGGAAATGAGGATAGCAAAGTCAGCGTCTTCTTTTAAATAACTTCATGACACTTTTATAGACTTGCTTTTAAATAATCGTTTCTCGTTTTTAATCTTGTGCCGCCCTTAATGTTTGCTCTGTGCTTTGTTTATTATTAAACGGTATTATTTTAGTTTATTATTACTATAGTGTATTATCACTATAGTTGTATAATTAATGAGTTCCAATAATTATAATAAGCTCAAATAAATCCTTATATATGAAACAAATGAATAGCAGTACCTAAATCAAACTAATCTGTAGAAGTTAAGCCTCAATCTTAAAACTTTTCTATTTATTTTATTGTAGCAAACTAAATGCCGTCTAACATTCCTCTCTCTCAGCTGTGACACTGTTCCCTCTTCTTCTACAGAAACGCCAGTGGGGATGACTGACAGCTGTATCAGGCGTGTGGCAGCGGAGGCAGGAGTCAGGCGTGTGCGAGCCTCAGCGAGGCGCGCCAACAGCGAGGACAGCATCGAGGTCCTGAGTACCACAGAGTCCATCTTTCCCGACGACCTCACCGCCATCACAGAGGAAGAAGCGGAGCACCAGCTTCTGAGTAACGGCTTCCCGGACGAGGAGGCAGCAGAGGAAGAGCGGTTGACAAAGCACAGATATGAGGAGGAGCCGATCCAAGAAGAGGAGTCATTTATGGCAACTGCCGTGGGAAATGAAGACGACAACAAGGTGCATGTGCAGCAAGAGGAAAATCCAGACAGAGAAGAGTCGTTAAAGCAAATAAATATCACTAATGAGGTCCAGAAAGAAGAGGAATCCGTCCATGAGGAGGAGTCTTTGAAGAGAAATCAAGTCCATGAAGACAGCGGTCCAGAGAATATGTCCACACCACTGCAGGGTAACACATCTACTATATTGTTAATCTCTGACTCACTGGTGCCATTTTGCATCCTCAGATAATTAACTCCCATTACTTGTACTTCCTGGAAAACAGAGTATCTTTCATGGTGACCTCATGCTGCACCAGTAGGCGGCCGGCCCCTCCCATCAACTAAAACTGCCTTTCTCTCCCTGACTGATATTCCATTAGACTATTGAATAATAATAAAAACTTTATTTATATAGCAACTTTAAAAACAGAGTTTACAAAGTGCTTTGACAGACAAAATAAAAGCGGCAATAAAACAAAAATATGAATGATCCCTTAATGTGTTATGTCCCGCCCCAACATGCTCTTTCAACAGGGAATACATCAAATCAAGGAAGTAAAGATGCCGTTTCATGGGGTCTTTAAACTAAGTGCCTAAAAAGTGGGATGCAAAATGGTTCCAAATGTCATATCAAGTGAGAGCAAAATGATACATTGAAACATCCAACCTATGTCTCAGTAATTGATTCCATACCAGGCGAGATGTTTTTCACCACTGCAGAGTAATACATCCTACTATAAAATGAGGAAACCTCTGTCCATCTGTCTGTCTGTCTGCATCCATTTTGCTCCTCAATGGGTTGGCCAATCAATCTGAAACTGCACATGGGCATTGAGCATTGGCATAGGCAGGGACTGACGAAGCTGATTTTTCCATTTTCCCAAATTTACGCTGTTTATGCGCATTTTTGGCAAGTCTGCGCAGGGTTGTGGCGTGCGCATCCCCAGAAGTCTGCACGTAGTTGTGGCGCATGCATCCCCGGGTACGGACTAGTGTACGATAATGTTAATCCTCCATTCGGAGTCTTTAAAAGTGTGTAAAAGGTGGGATGCAAAATGGTTCCAAATATTATATCAAGTAAAATGATACATTAAAATATCCAAACTGTCTCAGTAATTGATTCCATACAAGATAAGAGTTTCACTGTTGTATTTTACTAACGTATAATAAAACTGTTATTACCGTACAGTTGAAGCCGAGCCGGTGGATTCGTCGGCCCGGTGGTCTGATGTCGGGCAGAGTGCTGCGAGGGTCCGGCCGGTGCCTGACCTCCATGTGAACTTCGCTCCAGCGGCGGCCCAGGCTGAGGCGGACCGCTGGTCTCCGCCCTGCGCCCCCCTCAGGCTGCTGAGTGTCGACGAGGCGTCCGACTGCACCAGCTTCACCAGCTCCTCGGAGCCCCTTACCCCGACCTACGGTCTCCACGGCAACCCCCGCGTAGACAAGAGGAGGCGAAGGAAGGCCGGGCTCAGAGCCCTCAGGTTCCTGCAACAGAACTCGTTTTCCCAGCATGCCGTGTTTTGCCTACTGAGCGGCCGACCGCTGGTCGTCATCGGAGGAGACGAGAGTTCAGTCAGGAAACTGCTGGACGCTCTGGCGCTCTTCCTGCCCGCCCCCGGGCCTAATGGGAATGCTGTGTTGCCATATTTGACCACGCCCCTTCAACTGACCGACCTGCTCACCTGGCGGCTGATAGGCATACACAGGTACTCGTTAACCAGCAGTCAACTGCCCATCACCTGCCAATCTATATACTCACTCAGTACATTTTTGCTTACTTTATAGACTTGCCTTTATTTGATGTATTTTATCTATTACATTATTTCTACACTCCATTTTCATCTTTTTATCTTGTTAGTTGTTGCTTTTACTTGGTTTATGAAATCAAACTGTTAAAGTGGTATACACATAACGTTTATTATATTATTACCCATACATTGTGGACAGCCCTGAAGTAATTCATGTTTTTGATGCAGAAGTGTTGCATTTTCACACCTCTGAGGTGAAGTTGCCCACTAAGTAGGCATCATCTTCCTTGTCTCCTTTCCTACTCCTAACCATTAGTGGAGAAATTGCAAATATGACCACAAATCAGTGTCTTTAAGCAACTTCAACCTGTTTTTTCCATTTGGCGACTATTTTTTAACGGAGAGAAATACTGAAAATTCTCTATTATGTTTTGAGAAAATTATAGAAATGAAAGAAAGGGTCTCACCTTTTCTTTTTCTGTCGGCCTAGATCACCCTCCAGTGCTTCATCCAGCGTGCTTCACTCTCTGGCTCGATACAGTCGCTACTTGGCCCTGCTGGACCTGGACCAGAGGACGCTGCGCTGCCCACCCTACTCAGGCTCGCTCATCAGCAGACTGGCTGATCCGCACACCTTCATCTGCAGGGGAAACACCTACCTGCTGCATCTGGAGAGCTACCTGACTGCGCTGACCAATCAGGCTCTACTCTACGCATTCAGTCCCGCTCTCCACCTTCCCGACAAATCCGACCGGGACGGTGCTGCACAGAGAAAGGACTTTCTGTTCAGACAGGGATTCTGCAGCAGTGAGAATGATTTGAGAGTGATGCATTTCCTGTCTGACCTCATCAAACAGCGCCACGCAGGATGTGGCCCACCAGTTTTAAGCTTCTCTTACAGCTCAGTGCAACTGCATAGAAATACATCCACAACGTAGAGTCTAGTGTAAGGACATTAAATAGGCAAAACCATCGGCCTGTCATGCAGATAGTGTGTTCTAATACCGATCCACCTCCTAATTCCGTCACTATACAGGTTTTACTGATGAATTATTTGTGTGATGTGTGTCTGAGTACTGCCTTGGTCATTTGCCACCATGTCAAACCACTTGGTTCACTGCAGATTATCTGGACTGTATGTCTACAGAAATGTCTTATCAAGACCAGGTTAATACAAGAAAGGGAATTGTTGTCCTGTGTGTTTTTATCTGCAGTGTTTCATGTTACTGGACATGCATGATTTCCAGCCTGTGGTGCTATGGGAAGGCCATTTATCTCCATTATTTGGAATATTTCTGGATGCTAGTCAAGCAAAGCACCAGCGCCTCCCTGGCATCATAGAAATAGATTTTTACTTCCAGGCAGCCGACTGGATTATTTATCGGACCCAAATGAAGAGTTTTAGGCTGTTGAATAATAATTTTTAGGGACATGTTAGATTGGTGCAAGATGGGACGCCCCCTATACAGCTGAGCCATTTATAGATCGTTTCAATTGGCATGAGAGTACGCTTTAAGAATGGGTAATTGGGCCACATGTGAAAGTGTAATTTAAGCAGGCAAAAAATGTATAGATCTGAAGTTACTGTAAGTCAGTGTGGTTTCATGGCTCGTCCATGAGGAGGACGCAGTCTGGATTTCCTCACTAGTCCACAACCATGTGGACTGGAAAGGGTTGACTTCCCTAAAAACAAGAATGGATAGCAGCTAGCCTAGTGCCGTATATTATAAATGCCGTATAAATATTTCAATATTTTGTTATTTTACTGATGCAGATATGAGATGATTTTAATGTGTGTATATTAAAGGAAAATTCAAGGAATGAATCCAACTATTCTCACTGAATTAGTGATTAAAAAAATATGAGAATACCAGAACAGCAAGCATTTTCTGGGGGGTTTTTTTTGGCCAAAAGCAGTTAAATACGGTTTATTTTACCATTTATTTACTTACAGAGTACTTTACAGAATTACCCTTTATGGACCTTTACAGTAAAAATGCAAAACATGTTTCCAGAGAGCAAAATGAACAAAACCACCATTCAAGTTAAATGACAAAATAAAACATTGCTTCATACCAAGTTCAAACATTCAAACTAACATTCGGTTTAGACTATCTCACATTGAAGAAACCAACACTTAAAGTCATGAAGACATAATACAATATAAGGCAAAAAACATTGTCTGCATCATGTTATGTAATGCATATTGATGAGGGCATATTTTAAGCCTTTGCATCACAGTCTATGTTGGCAGCAGCAACTCCTGTCTGCCTTAAAGCTCCTCATGTGTTGGTCCAATACACATTCATCTGTGCAGAAACATTTCTCCACTGCACTAAACCCTGGCACCTGCCCAGCAGTGCCCTATATTCCAGAAGAGGGGGGAGGGAGAGAGGGAGAAGTGGCCAGTGCAGTTGTCAACAGGACGTCCTGCAGTTCTTACTGTGACAGCCAACAGAACAGGCTTGCGGCTCTATTTTGATGTGACCCGAGTGTTTCAGGACTTCCAGAGGCCTGCCAGGAAGACAGACATGGAATCAGGCCCAGCTATGAACACCAAGGACAAAAAGTACAGACAAACTATTTCAACACACAGCCACTGTGAGCAACATTGTAGCAGTTCTTTGCAAAGTTAATTCGAACCCCCCAAGTCGCACATCTGCGAACACACCAGAGAAATTATGCACTTACGATTCTGCCAATTTTAGTTGCAGTGCAGCTCAAGAGTTGTAGTACTGCGACAAAGGACCAGGCCTGAGGAAAAAATAACATGGTATTACTACTAACATCCACTCACTCGCCAACTCTTATTACTTCTGGCCTAAGAATGTCTCAGAAGTCTAAACATAACACCAAGGCTCATCAGGAACACGCCAGGACAATGTTTAATTAAAATAGGACACACATGCACAATGGTGCTTTAAAAGACAAATCTACCCTAAAACACTAATACTGTGATGTACTTTGCATTTCTGGGTCTATTCTGTTGGTTGGTGGTGTATTTTTCTTATTCCTGTGGATAACTGGCCAAACACAGACGTCACGTAACATCCAGATATTTAATAGCAGAAAAAAATTCCGGCCTTCTAAATCATCAACTTGCTTAACCTAACTCTTACTATGCTATCACTATTACTCTCTCCACCTACACTTAAGCCCCACAGCTGAATGCAAGAAGTTGATGCTGTTCTCTGGGGTTTGTCGAAAGGCATTCTGGGAAATATAGGAAGTCAGAAATAGATGTAGACAAAGCAGTGAAAGTGGATATACCAAAAAAGTTCATCCAAAGTTCAATTCAAAGATAAACACTTCATCACAAAATAACCCATGGCATGCATTGATCATCGCAGACTGATGGTACAGAACAGAGGAACAGGATCTGAGTTTGGGTTTTTCCTTTAAAAAGTAAAATCTGATCTTGTCATGTCTAGTAAGTCTTAGTTGTTTTTTCCCCAGTTCTATGTGTACTCTGCCTGGAAGGTTAAATGATGAATAAACAACTGATGGCAGCTGAGGGACTTACAGGTGGGGTGGGACCATCACCTTGGAGGAACAGTGTTTAACAGCCACTGGACTGCCTAGGAGAGGAAAAGGCACAGATGACACACACACACAGCGTAGACAGAGCGACACCAAAGCATGTAGACACAGACATCACAACACATCATCACAACTTCACAGAGGAACTTACAGTAGGTGCTGATCACCGCCACATCAGGAAAGGACATGGAAAACAAGGCAACAGAAATCAGTACATTTTATAACCTTCTAATGCCTATTTCAAATCGAATGAAAAAGGAAAAGAGAAAACTCCAAAGACTAATCCCGGCCAGAATATAAATTACATCTCATCTCAGCTTGTTCCAACATACATCTCCCCCTACTTCCCAAGGGAATCAGAGCTGCATGGTTGAACTCGTGCCTTTAAGCAATATTAAATCAATGGATAAATGACTTCTTACAACATGTTCCAATAGGATAACAGGGAGCTGGGATGATGATAGGCTGATGGCTGGATAAACAAAAGCATTGAAGCGCTCTCTTCTCCTTCTTTGTAGGCTTCCTCTAAGGCTGCAGTCTAGAAACATGATGTACTTAATACTTTCGCTTCAAGGAAGAACAACTTAGAAATATTTGTTGTGAAAAGGCATAGCTGTATCCATGACTCACATGTCAGCTCACATAAAAGAGGCTCGGCTATTAAACAACCAACAAGCTAACAGCGTCCGGCCGATCCACCAGCTACATCAGCCGGCTCACGGCCATGAATCCGTTCTTGGCTGACTTCCTCTAAGCCCAAAAGGTTGCGCTGCTTTCCTGGCCTATCTTACCTTATACTGCTGCAAGTTACAAATTAAATATGACTCACTGGTCCCACTTCTCTGGTGAAGAGGAGGGGTTGGGCGGAGAGGGGGAGATGGAGAGAGGAGAGGGAAAGGTATTTTCCTGATCTGAGAGAAGAGAGAGAGAGAATACCTAAGATAAAACATCCTTGCATTCATCCTCTCATATCTGTGACCTTTGAAAACGACTGCAACCCGACAGGCAAAACGAAGCACCACAGGTCGAGCAATGCTTCCCTCTAGTGGATGCAGAGTTATGCAAAGTGTCTGCTGTGTTGTACCTCAAGGCAGCTGTTTCTGCCCACAACAGTTTTTTAATTTTCACTTAAGATTCACCCTCTTTTAGAAACATTAGTAATCTGACATGACTTTAAACACACAGTATTAATCAAAGCCCTTAAGAATGACCTGTCCTATAACTTCATGTAGTGTGGAGATTATATGAAATGCAACACATTTAAATTTACATCTTTCTCAAACCAAGATCACCGTTTTCAGTTTCAAACAGGTTTGCCAGCTAGTCAGTCTGAACATGAATACTGCAAGTGAGCGTTTTCAAAACGTCAAACCAGACAAGTTATTTGAAATAACTCTTCTTAGTGTACCATTGTCTACAAATGCTAGCTTAACATTTAGCTGTGCCATGAGAACCAAAGTAAACAAAATGCACTCTTGCCGATCATGGCCTCTAGTTGAGAGGATGTAAACAAACAAGTTACAACAGCACCCAACAACTGGTACTCATTTTCAGGCAAATTTAATATATTACTAATGCAATCAATAGATATGAAGGAAGTAATGTTCTGATTTTACTAAGTAGATCACAAACTTCATCTACAGAGAATTTTAATCTAGCAATTTCAAACTGGAAGTTCCTCCGATATTAGGTCTGTATTTTTTGCCATATGCATCCAAGAACACATAAATGAAAGAAGGCACCCACATACCTGTTGTGTTTTCTAGCTCCTGTGTGACTCTCTGCAAGAAGGAACGGAAGCAGTCTGAAGAGGGGGAGAGACTGTCCCACAGCGACTCAAGTGCCCACACATTCCTCTGCGAGACAGAAAGTTTAGCAGGTAAAAATTTTGGCTCCTAATTTTAGCATTTTGGTTCCTCCAAGCATTTTCACAAAACACCTTATGGCTCCTGTCTGGCCAATTTTGGAGTTAATTTTATGAATAACGTTGCCTTGCTAATTTTAATTTTATTCATAGGTAATTCAAGATATTTCAGCATTAAAGTGCCTAGAAAGCAGAGGTGACGCGGTTTGATAGTTGATATAAAAGTATGTTTATGAGCAAATGTTGCTGCAGGTTCTCTGCAGTCAGTTTCTCCATCTGTCACAGCCTTTGGTGCAGCTAGTACTTGATGTGGAGAAAATTAGTGTACTTACAACCTATTCAGTAGTTGCTTATTATGAAAACACTAGCTCTAAGGACTATGATTAGGCAACCCGTAGGACTATGATTAAATGCTGCTGCGTAACAGAAATATGTGAGAGGAGGAGTGGTACAGAAAATAGCTACAGCAGGTTCTCTGCAGGGAGTTTCTCCATCTGTCACAATATAGCTCCAACACAAGTAAGATTATTATACTTAGAAACCTCAAATCTTCACTATGTATTCCATATTGAACCAATCAACAATAGGTGTATTTTTTTTAAAGCCCAGCAACTCTTTAAACTGGCAATATGTTTGGGACCGCCAAAGCATTCAAAGGCAGGTCGTTTGTCACTGCAATGTTGGAAATGTTTAATTTCTTCCAGTATATTGAGAGCACTACATAGAGAGTCTAAGGCTGGTGGTGCCAAGTAGGTTAGGCTGTTATGTCTTGATCTGAGTCCTTTGTGACATGTTTGTGATAAGGGCTTTATAAATAAACAAACTTCATATTATTTCAAAACACTACAGCCCTTATGAACTGATCACAGTAGCTCTAGTTCTTGGCAACAAGGTCAACTCTATTAGCCCTTCTATTAGCTTACTAAATAACCTGAGTTTCACCTCAGTCTGTCTGCGTATATCAAGGAATTTCTATTCAGTTACATTGAAAAACTGATACATCCTGTAAACTATCAATGGCTTACAGGTTTACTTCAGCTACTCTCGCTCTTTACTGTACGTGCTCTCCTCTTTTTTCATACAGATCAACAATCAGATGTTCCTCGGATCTCGTCCAATTTGTTTAATTAGTAAGTGAGAGCAGAGGCGGCATGTGGAAAAGGCATGAAAGACAAGAGGATTATTTACATTCAGCCACAGTGTCAGTCATTTGGACTGAGCCCCATTTCCACAGACAGGACGTGACACCTGAGAGGGAGAAGGAAGGAGAGGCTACCTTAAAGGTGTTGAGCACAGGGAGCACTGGGCTTAGGGCGGCGTCAAGGATACGCAAGGCTAGAGCCTCTGTTACCAATAGCAACAAGGCCTGGTCTGGGTACACCTGTAAACAAACACACACACACACTTGAACCGTTACCTTACCGACACATGAAATCCATTAATTTGTGCGTTTCTGTGTATATCTATTCTACGTATACGTACGCCGTGAAAGAATCGTGGGATGTGTATGTTGGCCTCTTGCAGTATCGACCTCACAACACTCTTTGCTTCCTAAAAACCAGAGATACAGGACAGAGACAGAAAACAGTTTACTAAGAAATAACATAAGATGGAAAACTATCAAAGGAAATGGCTGTTGTTTGTAAGAAATACACACCTGTAGAAAGGCAGCGGTGGGTTCTGGTACAGCGGTGGGTGTGTTGACCATGGTGAGCAAGTGGGCCCAACACTGAGACTGGATCAGGAAGACATCGTTAAGTATGGTCAGTCATTAGAACCTGCAAAACTAAACGGTGACGAGTGTTGTAGACTTACGTCGGTGTAAACAGCAGCGCAGCATCTCTGAACCCTGAGAGCAAACTTCACCAGCTCGGCACGCTTCAGCGGCACGGCACCTAGGGAGACGATCTGCTTATGATATGATTCAATACGTGATATGGGGTTCACAAATCAATACAATCACGATACGATGTAATAAATAAAAATTCAATTACAACACAGTATGACTGCAGAATTACTGTATGTTTATTTCTGAGACACAAATCTTTCTAGCAGTGGCATTGGCTTGCTAGAATGTAAACAACAATTTAAAAATGTCATTAGAAAATGCAAATAATATAATTTGGATGGAGGGCTTGTGAAACGTCAGATTTCCATATTGTGATATATTGAATTTCAATATATCGTCCCATCCCTAATACACATTGTAGCTGCGGTTTTTAGTTCCTTGGCCTTACACATGGGTGAGAGTCATAGAATCCACGTTTCCTGCGTTTTTACACTTTTATTATACAAAGGTTTTCCACAATAGATGATGAGTCAATGATTTAAATAGACTCCAGAAGAATTAACTTAAACTTGACAATCCCAACCACGGTAAGAAAACCGTGTGGCTCCATGGCTCACAAAACTGACAGTAATTGTTCTCCGACTCGAGCAGCCTACCTAAATCATGGTGCCCTATCTTTCTTATAGCAACAGTACACCTTAAGGCTACTGCTCCCACTGATTCCACACTAGAGCTGCAACGATTAATCGATTAATCAATTAGTTGTCAACTATTAAATTAATCGCCAACTATTTTGACAATTGATTAATCGTTTTGAGTAATTTTTTAAGAAAAATAAGTCAAAATTCTCTGATTCCAGCTTCTTCATTGTGAATATTTTCTGGTTTCTTTACTCCTCTATGACAGTAAACTGAATATCTTTGGGTTGTGGACAAAACAAGACATTTGAGGACATCATCTTGGGCTTTGGGAAACACTGATCGACATTTTTCACCATTTTCTGACATTTTATAGACCAAACAACTAATTGATTAATCGAGAAAATAATCGACAGATTAATCGACAATGAAAATAATCGTTAGTTGCAGCCCTAGTCCACACTGTCCCAAAACAACACAAATTCTGGTGAACAAAATTCCAGCCATAAATATATATGCCTAAATAACATTATAATTCTAACATTACACAGAGTATATCCTCCACACAGAAAATATTCCCCACACCACATGCAAAACCCAATGTCCATGTCTTGGCTCCCACACACATATACACATATAAGTTATCTGTGTCTGACCTTTAATTGGTTCCCACGTGGCATCAGGAAAGAGGAGTTGTGTTGGCTGACCAGTGATTACCATGGGGGCGGTTCCCGTGTCAAAAATGTGGAGGCAGAGGAGGAACAGGGACGGGGACAGGCGGGAGGCGGGGCCGTTCAATGAGGGGAAGAAACTGGACAGAGCGGAGGTGAAGTCCCCCGCCTTGCACAGGAAGAGAGGGATGAGGTCTCGCAGCTCCTGGAAACTGGACACATGAACCAGATGCAGCAAGTCAACAACATGACCAATCACCAATCACGTTAAATAATCCATACACCAGAGTTTAATATGACAGTGGCTAAATAGTGTCACGGTTCCATCTACTTTACAGGGGACTGGGTCTATGTTTCATGTGGCAGTGACCAGTATTGCGGTGATGCTTAATGCCCATGTTGTTTTCCACACAATATATTATTTCTGTAGTTTCTGTGGCCAGGAAAAACAATGAGGAAAAACAAAAATCCAGGACATGCTCCACAGAAAATACAACGCAATGCTCATAGAACACAGCCTTGAGTGAGATTTGGCCTTCAAACCTAAAAAAAAATCACTGGATGAATATTTAGGAGTTAAAAAACAACACAGCACTTAAAATGTCATCCGCTCCTCCTGGGAAAGGAGCACGTTGTCTCACACCTGAATAAATAAACAAGTGTGTGCATCACTAGTCTGTTTGGTTTACTTTTGCTCACATTAATGAGCTGGTTTGCCAGGTGAGGAAGACAACTAGTTTTTACTGATAGTTTCACACAACATCCATTTTTTAAAAGCCAGATATTTCCAGGTTTGAAAGACACTTCGAAACACCAAGATGTGAGCGATTCATAGCTTAGCAACAAGCAAACTAGCTTATCATGGTAGTCTTTACACTAATATTCTATACATGGAAATATTAACTTTGTAGGTGACGTATAAGTTATTATACTGGACGGCAATTTCCCAACAAAAGTGAATTTGGGAAAGCAGTTCAGAGCTAAATACAAATAGGAACATAAACTGACAGTATGATTGACAGTATATCTGCATTCTAAACACTGGCACTAATAATGAGCATAAAACTAATAACGAATAATGAGTGATTGCTAATATCACTGATGATAAGGTATATAATCCTATTTCTCTCCACTCCAACATCACTTTGTACTCAACTTGTCTACAACCTTATCACAACAAACAATATTAAATATACCCAGAGACTTCATCCTGAAGGAAAAAAAAAAAAATAAATCAAAGTACAGTATGAAAGTATTTGTCATCGAGACTCACAGCTTGGCATCATCAGTCTGGACAACTCGTAGGTAGCGACACAACTCTCTGTACCTGCAGACACATGGAACAGTTACATGGGCATGTTTGGCTTTATTAGGCCATTGCAAGAGTGCGGGTGTGTGTGTGTGTGTGTGTGTGTGTCTACATATGTGAGAAAGAGAGTGTGTATCCACAGTGTACCTATGTTGCTGCTGTAGTAGCTCCGTCCTCAGCAGGACCACAGAGATCTGTTCAGTCAGGACGTCCTTCTTGCCTTTGTCCTTGCGGACTCCCGTCACGTTCTGCCCCTTCAGCACAGACACCAGCAGCACATCATTCCACGGACGCACACACAGGCTGGGGCACACAAACATACAGTTACAACACACAAACAGGCTGGAATATGACCTCACACATAATCAGGAAAAACACAAACACACAACCTTGTAATTTGATGCTTATGAGGACAATCCATTGACAAAATGTATTCCCAAACCCAAAACTTGCCACTCGGAAATAGTAAGGACCAGCCAAATTGTCCTCACTCCAAAGGTCTAAAACTTGGTTCTCACAAGGATATAGGAACACAAACACACACACACACACCTGTTCCTCATGCTCTTCAGAGCGAGAGGCAGATGGAGTCTCTGGTAAAATTCCTGCAGTTTGTGGATAAACTCCGGGGTAAAATCAGCCGTCACCATCTGTTTCTGCACTGAAGCCATTACTCTGGAAAAACCCACAGACGCACATACAAGAGGACACATACACAAATAAATGGGTTACAGTCAGAGCAGAAGATGGAGTTCTGTGTGTGTGTGTGTGTGTGTGTGTGTGTGTGTGTGTGTGTGTCACTGTGTGTGTGTGTGTACCTTTGCAGCAGCATCGCTTTGGCCTCAGTAGCACTAGCCATGGGAGACTCTGACATCACAACCCTGCAGAGAAAAACACTCAGGACATGTAGAATATTGATTTGCAAGGACTGGTTCAGGACCCACAGGGGGGTCGTGGTATTACGGATTAAAATATTGTCCAAATTATTTTGGGCAAGCTGGTATCCATGTCTTTCCAAATCCTTGCAATGTAAGATAGACTGAATAACAGGGTCAACCTTGTTCTGCAAAGTCAGCTTTACATCACAAGAAAAACTTGAGTCTCCAAAGAAAACAACTGATCTAGAACAAGAAACTCCATCGTGTGTGTGTGTGTGTGTGTGTGTGTGTGTGTGTGTGTCTATACCCCGAAGGCTGGAAGTGATGAATAAAGACTTCAGCAGCTCCTAGTCTCATGATGGCAGCAGCTCTGTCTTCCTGTTCATCTGCTTTGCTCAGGAACAACGACACACACTCGTACACCCGCGTGTAACTGCAAACAAGCAACAACATGTAAAAACTGAATTGCCATTTCTTCTTGGCTGTAATTATTTCAATGCTTTTCAATGTACCATCAGTTTGTGACACATTCTCTAAGTTGCTGGGTCAAATTTCCCTAGAGGCAACAAAATTGAACCTTTCAGTCCAGAGGAAAAAAATCGACCCTAAAACACAGTTAAAAAAAACAACTATTGGCGATGGTTGCCTTTCTGGGTCGATTTTGTTGTTTGGTGGTGTATTTTTACTATTCCTGTGATCAAGAAGATTTAAATAGCAGATCATTTTCAGCTAGGAGCAGCATACCAATTTCCCACTGTCATTAGCCTCAATAGACCAGAATGCAATGCAGCCACAAGACGTGCTGTGTTTGAGTAAGGGGCGCGAATCTCACTTTTCCTCAACTTGAAAAAACTCTCTCTCTTGCGCTTACTATACTATCACTATTGTCCTTTCCATCTACACATATAACCAACAGCTGAATGCAAAAGTTCACACCCGTTCTCTGGGGGCTGTCGAAAGGCATTCTGGGAAATGTAGGAAATCACTAAGTGAAGGAGACGAGGCAGGTTGAGCGGAAAGTGGGCACATCAAAAAAGTAAATTACAACACGTCATCATAAAATAACTCCTGGAATACATGGAATATCACAAATTGATAATATATTTATGTAACAGTGTAAGAGTATCTGAGGCTGGATTTTTCCCCTTTCATATTATGGGCAGCTCTCCCATACTCACTCAAAGACCAGGCATTGCTGGTTTGATTGGCTCCACCCATTATTCACTGCTGTGTATCCCTTCAGGAACAAGGAGAACTCCAGTGCAAGTTCAGTTCTGAAGCTCTGAAGCATAGTTTCTGGACAAGAGAAAGACACATTGAAAGACAGTGAAGAGATATAACCGCCTGTGGGATCGGTCATACTGGTCATACGATCTCATGTGCGAGTCTTTGAAGGAATGTAGGTTGGTATGTCTGTCTGGAGTCTGTGTTTTTGCAGGTGCGGACATCATCCCTTTGTGTGCAGTACATATGTTTGTGATTACCTGCATGTCGGAGGTGAGCGTCTATCTCGGACAGTGTGAGGTTGAACGTCTTCAGGTATCCCAGCACCACACTGTTTCTGAGACAGCTCCAGAAGTCACTCCTCTTGTGGCTGTTGCAGTGGCACACATCTTTCTCACGCCACACCGCACACTGAACACACACACACACACACACCAAGTCAGATACACAGCAGGACTCCTGCATTTGAACATCTGGTGCCATTTCTCAAACGTTTTATTTTCACACAGTGCCATAAAGCTAACTGTTTGCATCAAGGCAACTGTGATTCATTATTTCCCTAACAAAAAATGCAAAAGCAAAATTTTGACTTTTCTTCAGCTATAAAACAATTCCCTCATTAGTCCATTTGGTGATGGCAAATCTGTTTTGAGCGATGTGCTGAAGCTCTCTCCTCATTTCATTTACGGTCACTCTCCCCCGATCTCACTTGGTGAATAAAAGAATGCAACTGATAAATGCAATTCCACCAGTTACATGCGAGATATATTAAGAAAACAGCAGTAGCCAATTAGATAAACAATCCTAGGACCATAAAAAATAGAGTTAATACTTTTCTACTTTTTTACTACAGAAATAAGAAGAATTTCCGTCAACAAAAAAAAAATCATCATTTTTGGAGGCCTAGGGCAAGTATTTGCACTATATTTTGAGTAGTTGTGGGTGCTCAATGACATAAATACTTCTAGTTATTGAAAAAGTTGCCCAAGCTGCTTTGTTGTCTTTAGAAATTTGTAAAAAAAACAAAAACTTTAGACTGTTGCATTTCATTATTTTTTTAGAGTTAATCTAATCTAATGAGATGGTAAAGTTGTACAGCAACTGATTGAGACTGTTTATACTATTTGCAGTTCTTGGCGTCACTGATGCACAGATAGTTTGAGTAATCTAGGCTTGATACCGATTTCAAGGTACAACGACCACACACCAGCTCCCTCTCTCTCTCTCTCTCTCTCTCTCTCTCTCTCTCTCTCTCTCTCTCTTACACACTCATGAACACTTACCGCTGATGCCAGTTTGTCGCAGACGTAGCAGAAGCACTGATCACAGATCAGCTGGTTATTGCCCGCTGGAGCACCGGTCTCACGATCTGTAGCCCTGAGGAGGACAGGAAAGAGACGTCCCGGGATGAACAGGGGGGCAAAGAGCACTGGTCAATAAATCACAAAGTGTGATTTAGTTTACTCACGTGAAAGGATGTATAGGGCAATCGTAGCGTGCATGAGGCAGCACCTCAGCGCGCCGGGAGAACGTGACGACCAGGTCTTCATCCAACACACTGGGAGATGATACATTGTCTACAGACACACACACACACACACACACACACACACACACAAGGTTAGACGGTACAGTTTTATAACTACTTAACAGAGGTGGGGACTCGAGTCACATGACTTGGACTCAAGTCAGACTCTAGTCACTATTTCAGTTGCTTGAGACTTGACTTGATGCATGAAGATAAAACTTGAGACTTGACTTGGGTTCTAGTGACTTGACTTTAAAAGGTTTCTAAAGTCCTGACAAAAGATGCGTTTGTGTAAATTACTTAGATTGAAAGTTATGAGGTTTGTTCCACAAGACGACTGAATTTAAGTTCTGTTTTCTGAATTTGTACGGAAAGGTTGAATTTATTGAAGCAGAAACCGATTATAGAAATCAAACTCATGATGCACTTACCAAGTTTTTATCCTGTTAAAACGATACTGCATTGAAAAGATATTTAGTTGTCTATAAGATATTAAATTGATACTGGACTCTTGATTTGTTATGAGTTCACTTGGTGTTCTACATTTAGACTTGGGGACTTCACTCGAGATTTATACCTCAAGACTTGAGACCGACTCGGTCACACTTCTGCTAGTTAGAACTAAATTACACACACATGCAGAGACAGATAAACACCACTGTTACCGCTCTTCTTCACTTCTTCCACCTCCACTATGAGGACTGAGGGCTCGCTGCACATCAGACTGCATGAAACCTCACAGTCTGAGTCATCATCTTCACTGAGGATGATGATTTCTCCCCCGTCCATGGTCAGGCAGATCAGAGCTGACCAGAAAAAAAAGGCGATAAAAGAAAATCACCAAAACATAGAAGTAGGGTTGATGTTGGAGTGGAAATCTACACTAACCACACAATCCATATGTGTTATTATCCCTGTGATCTTGGTTGGATTTCTGAATATTTAGAAATCTTTATCTAGGAAGCACAGAGAGTCTTCAATTCACTTTCAGTTTCACAAAGTCCTCCATGTTTGTTTATTAGCGACATCGAAGACTGAAGCCTTGGCTCTCTGGTTAGCATCTTTGGTAAAATGATTCACTTGTATTCGGTGTTATGTTGGCTTTTCCTTTGTTTTTAACGGTTACCAAACTAACTACATTAGTCGCTAACTTCTACGAACGACGTGAACCGTCCTGACATGATTTTTCTTAGATAAATAAACTCGACATAAGTTATCGTAGCTCCACAAACAGGAAAACGTAAATCCGTAAAATAAAACAGTCGGCGATTGTGTCAACAGCCAACATGTTAATACTTTATTGTTTTGTGTAAAGCTTGTCAACGTTATATAATTTAATACTTATGCCTTAAGTTAGAAGTGCGACAAATTCCCCTTACCTTTTAACAGTACGTTTCTCCCAAATGTTTGCTCAGCTTGTTTCCCGCCGCGCTTCCTCAAATCTCCCCGGACATGACGTTACGAACGTCGCTGTTTTTTTTTCTTCTTCTTCGTCTTCTTTCCGTTCTTGTTCTTCTTCACGTTACTGCCACCGTCTGCTCTTTATGGTTCTTTCCCATACTTACATTTTGCAGTCTAATACTGCCACATGTTGGTTTTCTTCAGGTCCTGGCAGTGTTTTTAGAGAGAAGGCTGTATATTGTAATGTGTGATAGTCAACATTATATATATATAAAAGTCATTCTCTCCTTAACAGCAATGTACAATATGAGCATTTTCATGACACCTGTAGCATCATCATTAATATACAGTAGAACCTCCTTGGTAGCATCCAACACAGTCTCATCTCTAATTGATAATATATATGATTATTCAGAGCAACCTGCAACGAATGAAACACTAGGAGAAGCCTAAATTCCATGATCACTAAATTTACAAGTAAAGAAATAGAGAAAACAGCTAAGGAAAGAAGTGTAAGGGATTACCCTGAGAGAAATTAAACTGATTGGAGGACAATTCAAACATTGACAAAGATATGAACCATGATGTTCAGATCCTTCCAAGGAGCTTGAGGTTGAAGTAAAAGAAAGGATTATGCTAATGATTTGGATGTAAAGTTACAACACAACTATTGCACTCATCATCCTATCATAGTAATTTGAATTCACATTATTGATCCCACTGGTTCTCTCTCTTCCTTTTATCCTCCCCCCCCCCCCCCCCCCCCCAAGTTGGATTAGTCCATCCTTTGTCTTCATTATTTCCACCACGCTCATTGCTGGCATGATCTAGTTTCCTCACATCTCTTTGGCTAATCCTCGGAGCGCTCCCTAAACCATTTTCCTTTATTCCCTCATTTGGATTACTCATGGCTTTGCTTTTCCTTGAACAGCCGTGTTCAAAGTCTTGTTCCCTTATCTCGCTCCTGTACTTACTTTTCATTATTGTCATATTTTTCCTTCTCTTGTTGGATTTCAAACTTACAACTGTTTTTGTGAAGTACTTTTCTGTGTTTTGACAAATGCTATATAAATAAACCTTATTATTGTTATTACTTTTTAAACAAGGGGCCACTGAACTAAATCTTTCCAAACACTCAAACCTCCTGCTTTCTGACAATTATCCACTCCTCTTCACTTTCAGCTGTCTTTTCTCATCCTACCTCCTTTGATCACATACTGCTCATCTGTGGAGACACATGTAGGTCAATATTCTTACACTATAAAATACTATTCCTTCTTACTCAGTTGGTTGTGGAATTTAAATTTGTGTAATGAGACTGGTGTCAAAAGAAAGTAAATTCTGCAATGATGAGGGATCAATCAACTCAAAACCTAAGCAGATGCAACACTTGGCCCAATGTATATCATGTGGCATTACGTATTGTGTAACATTTGTTTCACATATTCATTCATAAAATATCCTAAAGACACCTTGACATGCCTTTTTGTATTGTATTAATGTCAAGTTGACAGCAAAGGCTAAGATGTGGTTCACTCCGGAAATTACTCGACACTGTGGCTCTAACATAATGTGCAATGCAGCGGACAGCCATGATGAAGTTCAATGTTTCAACAGAGTCATGGGCTCAAAGTCAAAGGTTGCATAGAGTTTACTTTCATTACCATATTAATTAAAATAGCATGAATCCTTTGAGTCATAAACACATTTACAATAAGTTAACTGAGGCACTGCTTTGACCCAACTCAGAGACAGAAGTCCATCCAGTCTTTCACAGCTTAATGTGAGCAGCCAAGCAAGGTATCAAGGAGAAATATGAGATTATTTTTGCAGGTGTGATTATAACAGGTATGTGGTGAAACATGTGGTCTGTATGTTACAATGTGGACACTTTGCTGCCCTGCTTGTCCTTCTTGTGAGACTGATATCTCCTTGCTGTGGCTCTCTGGTTCCTCTGGGCAGCTGTCGGTCCGTCAGCAGGTCCAGGTTCCAGCCTGGCCTGCTCCGTCTCAGGCTGTGGCTCTGCCTGCTCCTCCTCAGCGCCCAGGGCAGGCATGGCTCTCAGCCACTGCTGGTAGTAACCACGGAAACCATCGATGTGAACAAGATAGTTGTTTCTGGTCTTGTACTGGGATTGAGAGAGATAACAGGGAGAGGGATGAAAGGGAAGGAAGAGAAAGGGACAAAACAAAAAGAGGTATCAGGAGAAAGGGAGAGGGGGGATGTGGAGCGTGTGAAACACAATCTTGACATTGTTTATCTGTAGCTGAAGCGAATTCAAGGCTGCTGAAGCAAATCTATCTTTGGTTTCAAAAGCAGTTAAGCCCTAAACCCTACTTCCTGATCAGGCATCTGTTTAGTTACCTCATACCCGGCGGACTCTGCTGTGCACTGACAGCCAAGTTCACCAACTTTTCCCTGCAAAGTGGTCATGTCCGTCCTCTCTTCTAAAATTTTAGGCACAATAAAAGCTGCACTTGTGATTTTCTTCCCCCCAGTTAGGATGAACAATACTGTTTTTGCACCAAAAATGTCAACATTGGCGGTAACATGAGCTGGCTAGCAAATGTCTATGTCTTTAATCGGCTCCACATGTGATATTTTTAAGTAAGTAATATTTTTAAGTAAGTAATATTTTTAAGTAAGTAAAAGTATGACCATAATCATAGTGTATGTTTTCTTTAAAGATCATTACTGTTAGTAGAGAGACTTTGCCAGTGACATTTAACACAACTTATTAAAACCCTACAGAGTATGGAATCATCAATAGCACAGAACAGAATAAAAGCATCTAAACAGTTTAGAGTGAAAACGAGGCACAGAAACCACAACTAGTGACTGCCAGAATTTTTAGCAATGAAGAAAAGGGCTGAGTGTTTCGGCTCTCATCAGCTTCTGTAGATCTCAGGTACAAGGAACTTTGGGAAATCCTTTGTTGAATTTTTTTTCATACCCTGTTAAGAGTTTTGCACAGGTACAGCATGTACGGCTCGGTTGGAACGAAAGGTGAAACACAAAACACACACAAATGCGCACATACGCATGCTCACCTGGTCATAGTTGGGTGGATATTGTGCAGCAAACTCCAGTTGTCTGATGATGACCTCATTAGGCCACACCCCCATGTCGGTCATGCTTTTGAGGAGTGTCTTAAGGTAGATGTAATCCATCCTCCGAGCTGCTCGGCCAATTAGAGCAGAGAATACATGGACGTTAGGCCTCAGTCCCGCCTCCTGCAAAAAACACAAAGGGCCATGCCGATGAAGATGGAGGCCTTCTGTAGTGACAGTTACGCTAATGGACTTCATCTACTACTACTAGTAGTAAGAATAAGTACTGATGTTTGGACACTTTGCACTGGTGATGACAAGGTGCATGAGGAGCAAGAGGTGAGAGGTCAAACCAGAAGACCAAAACCTCCATGCAGCTGTTCAACAATTCATTTAGCGGTGTGTCCCATTCAGTTTTGGACTACCAGATTTCTGGGTCTGTTTATGAAGCAGGCTACTGGTTCAAACAACTTTAAGTGGTGACTTCATACCCTAGGGAAGTTTGATCAGTATAAATACACATCCATCCAAGACAGAACAGTTTGTTACACAGTTGTGTTCTATTTCCTAATGTCGCACCTGTGTTTCGATGAATATAAAATGAATGGGAATTAATGGAAAAGGCAAGTGTGACCGAATCCAGGATGGTTTTCTATGGATCTAGCTGTACATTGGTATATTACAAATATGTCCTGGTTTTGTTTTTTACCTGTGGAAGGTGTTCATTAACTGAACTGTTCTCAACCATACAAATAACATGTTAATTCTTAATTTAACAGGTATTCTCCCTTAAATACTGAAGCCACTGATGTGTGTGTCATCACCTCCATATCTTTCAGCAGCTGCAGACCGTCCCTCTGTCGCTCACAGCCCAGAGCGAGGCTGCCATACGTCTGTACGTCCACATTTACATGTCGCTGTTGCATCACACGCACCACAGCCTGGAAAAAGAAAGGAGAATACAAAAATATGCACACACTCTTATGCAAAAAAAGATGTGAACAAAGACCCTATCTTGGTTTGGTTGAGGGTGGGTGAGTGTTTGTGTACCTTTGCCCCATCCAGGTCACCAGCTCTGGCTGCTCGGCGAATCACAGAGTTGAAGAACGCTGCATCAAGCTTCACTCTGTGCTGCTTGGCAACCGTCAGAAGCATCTGCAGGGATTGGCTGCCTGGTTCCATTGTATCAGCCAACAGGGTGAGGGTTCTGAGGTCTGGACTGAGTCCATTAACCGCCATCTTCTCCAGGAAGCCTTTGGCCCCTCCTATCAGGGCAAGCCTATCAAATGCTCCATTCACAGCGCCAAGGGAAACCACACCGCCCTTTTTCCCCTCAAAAAGGTCAAGTAGGCTAGGAGGCTCAGAATCGGCCACTAAATCACAAGACAGCGAGACATTTGCCGTTTCCCTGACCGGTACCAAACGGGTTGAGTCTTGTCTGCTATACGCCTCCATATCTGCTGCTGGGACGACCACAGCGTCCCTGTCGTCTCTGCTGCCGGGGCCACATAGGCTGTCGTCTTGGCGACAGAGTCTGTCGCTGTGTTGACCAGGCTGAAGAAACAACTGCCTCTCCAGGAGGTCGATGTCTATTGGATCCCTCAGTCGTGACTTTGGCTTCACATTCGCCATGTTTCGCCCTTTCTGGTACGTCCAATCAGGTCTCAGCAGCAGGTCGGTGGCCAGGCTAGGATCACCCATCCCACAATCCCTGGCAGTTCGCAAGAGCAAGGTGTAATTCTTAGAGTCTGGACGAATCCCTGACCTCAGCATCTGGCGCCAAACCTAAAACAAACACACAATTAGACTCAATCTCCAAAAACCCACACAAAACTAGTTAGATGCATGTAAACGTGTGACGTCTCTACCTGTAGAGCCAGTCTGAACCCTGTGTCTTTGTCCTTCAGACATCCCATCAGCAGGTAGTGAAATGTCTCCTGAGTTACAGCATGGCGATTCTGCAGCATCTCCTACACACAAACACAAACACACGTGTATAGACAAATCTAAAACAATTCAGGGCATCAGTCCTTCATATGAAGCATATACACACACACATACACACAAGTCGTACCCTGAGTGTGTGAATACAGGCTTGAAGGTGATTGGTGACGGCGTGCGTCTTGAGAAGGGCGTGGTATGTGATGTTACTCAGGCGGTAGTTTTTGCGACGGAGTTCTTGCTCCAACTGCAGCGCTTGCTGAAGACCTGCTTGTTTCAACGGTGACTCAGCACAGGCATTGAAGAGAGCAGTATATGTGGCGTCTGTGGCAACCAGACCTCGCTTCTTCATCTAGAAGACACACACACACACACACATACAATACATATGTACATACTTACTTACTACGCAAGTGTCTACTTATAAAACTAAACTAAAATAAAAATATATGTGAAATGTTTTTAGTTTTTGTCTTTTTGTCTTTTGGAGGGTCAAACAGAATGAATTTCGGGGGAAATAATTTGTGGCTACATTCACTGAACACTGATTGAAAAATGAAGGTAAATACATTGAAAAAAAAAATGATTTATTGTTCGTATCACACAATACCTGTTGTAAGTATATACAAAATACCTGTTCTGAACTTCTATCATTATGCTTTTAAAAAACATCAAGCCTACCAAAAATACTTAAACTAAATAAAAACTCAGCTAAAACCACCAAACCCACACTGAAAACTAACTGAAACTAAACTGAATTTGGAATATAAATAAAACCTACATAAAAAATAAAAGATAATGAAAAATCTCTAACTATAATAACCCTGGTGAGTGTTTCCATACATCATTATAGAGTTTGAAGGCCTTTTTGAGGTGTCCAGCACGACCACAGCCTCCTATCAGCACAGTGTAGTTGTACTCCTGTGGCTCCAGCCTCTCTCCTCTCAGCATGTCTCTGTGGAACAGATCCAGAGCCTCCTGCAGCTGAGGGAGAGGAGGAGAAAAAGGTAAACAACAGAAAACAAGGAGGAAGAGGAGGAAAGTGACACAGACATAACATTCAGTCAGACCAACCTTATTCCCCTTGATCAGTTGCTTGCACTGTAAGAAGTACCAGTAAGGTGTGTTTCCCCTCCCGAACTTAGGTATAACCGGGTCTCCCTCCTCCTCCTCGTCTTCCTCCTCTTGGTATCGCAGATTCTGCATGTCTGGGCTGCTTTTGCGGAAAAACCTCCTGGAGGCTAAATCAGCAGAGAGCGGGCCGAGGCAGAGGCCTTCCTCGGGTGGGTCGCTCTCTGCCGGGCCGGTCGGGGCTATGGGAGAGGCCGAGATGTCCTCCACGTTTCCTCGGGAAGCTGCGGAGAAGGACACGGGTCTGGTGAGAGGCAACAAGCAGGGAGGCGGTGTGAGGATCCTGGATGACCGGGTGGTGGATGAGTTCCTCGCCGGGTAAACGAGGGACAATCTGGCAACACGGGCCGAGACTTTCCCCCCGTTTCGCACGCACGAACAGGCAACAGACGTTAACATCTTCTCTGACTTCTCTGACTTTACCAGGCTAACCAATCTCACGTTATCAAGCTAGCTAGCTAGGTAGTACGCACGTTGTGTTTACGGTGACAAGACCTGAATAGTCGATATCAGAGCCGATATTTTAAGAGCCAGCCTGCCTGACGCCCTGGTCGTTTGGAGGAAATCAGGAGGCCATAATTTGAGAAATATCAGTGAATACTCTTTAATTTACATGAGCGGTTTATCAAAAGCAACATCCAGTAAGATTTAGGCAGCCTACAGCTGGTCGACTACATCTGTGATGGATTAGTACACCTGTCGGATTGCAGATCACTAATCACTGCCCCCAACTGGTCATAGGTCATTTTTGCGTTTCCTCCCGGGGTGAAACAAGGTAAAGAGACAGTCAGGTAGAGAGAAGAGTGAAGAAGAGTCTGGTTGATGTAAAAGAGTCAAAGTTGTGATATCCGACCTAGTAAAATAGGACTTATACTTCCTGGATAAAAGCAATGGAACACCAAGTCGGAGCTCCACCCACAGACTCCTCTTCCTCTCTGGTAAAAGTAGCCTATTTTGAGTGTGTGTGTGTGTGTGTGTGTGTGTGTGTGTGTGTGTGTGTGTGTGCGTGTGTGCGTGTGTGCGCGTGTGCGCGCGTGCCCAGCCCATTTAACCCAGTTGAACCAGTATTTGACAGTATGATCTGAAGTTTCATATCATAATGTTCAGAAGTGCTCTTGAAGAATTTGACTTGTAGATGGAAATAAGTGTATATTTTAGCTTCCGTGGCCCATTATCTGTTAAAACTCAGATCTTTCACTTCAGCAAACAAAATGCACCTTTTGATAATTTTATTTTACCCAAAGTAATTAATAATTAGTAGTTACCTAGTAATTATGCATAGATACAATTAGTGGAACTACCTACAACACATTTTCATCTCTCTTAATATGTTTTTATAAGAATTTATAAGCAGATTTATAGTTGGTGTTTACAGTTGGTGTTTATATTCAACTTCTGAGCAGCAGTGCAAACTTCCAGAGTGTACAGCAAAACAAAATTATTTCACAAAACTTTCTCAATACTTTGGTCACCCACTTTCTATTTATGGCCTGTGGCTACAACAGTTGTGATTGGGCAAATTGGACCGATACGCCGAGCTGAAAACCAGAGAACCAAGACTAATCTGCTAGCTGCTGCTCCAGTCACAGTGAAACGGAGACGGTCTTGGTGGCTGCATATAATGTCTGTCTGAGCTTTTACATCCAAGTGAGCTTGATTTTGTGGTGCCGCTATCAGTTTCAAAACAGAAAACCTACCCTGATCCCCAGAAAATCCTCCTGCACATTTCCCATCTTTTGGAGCTGATTCTTTTTGGAGCTTGTCATCTGCAAACTTTTCTCTCTTCTTTATGTTTAATAGCAGATATTTATTTGGTGAGTCGCTGAGTCACACAGAGCAACACATTACACACGACTTACGCAATATAACAATACTAATTTTATAGGTCCCAGGCTTTGACCCAGACCAGCTGGTGCCACCCTCCTGTCCTGCGGCCGCGCCTCCTCCAGGTACAGAGCAAACACACCCAGAAACTAGAAATCCACCAACAGAACACAAGACTTTAGTCCTTACAAACATTTCACATATAAGCATGTTTCATGTTTGGCAGAAATTCTGTCCCTTTAAAGAACCTTTAAAGATTATAGATATACAGCACACTTGATAAACCGAGACCCTGTGTTTGTATGTTCATACAGCTTTTTGTTCTCTTTGTCTGTTGTGAAACTAGCAGATGTTTCGCTGCCAGAACCCAAGACCAGAGCTGACTTCTTAAAATGTAATAAATAAATTTATCTATATTATTTATCTATATAATCTATATTTATCTTTATTAAGTAGTACACAGTCTCTCTCTCTCTGCTGATACTCTCCACAAATCCCTAGACAGAAAAAGAAGCAGAAACAAATAGTAGTGGTGACAGAGTGTCAAGTGAATTCTTGCGGCTTGCAATTACATTTTTAGGATTTGTCTTAAGAAAACAGTGGAGAACCCAGGTAAACTCACTGTTCAGAAGCAAGTTTTAGAATTGGCTCGATTGAGAGTCCTGCTGTATTACTGTATGTATGCATTGTATTTCTGTAATGTATTTCTATCTGTAATGTGTTGATGTAGGCCTATAAAAGTTCTCTCAGACTGTCTGAACCAACTCATCCATTGGCTTTAGCTGTATAAGTGAGGGAGAGATTCATCAGGCTTTATATCTTTCTGTCTGTCCATTTCTTTCTCTGATTTGCTCTCTCCTCTCCCAGACTCCTGTCGGCTCACGCTGGACTCCAACACAGCATACAGAGAGCTGCGTCTGTCGGAGGGGAACAGGAAGGTGGAGATGATGGATATAGTCCAGTCGTATCCCGAAAGCCCAGAGAGGTTCTCTCACCTGTATCAGGTGCTGTGTGAACAGGCTCTGACTGGATGCTGTTACTGGGAGGTGGAGTGGAGCGGCTCTATTGAAATAGCAGTCGCATATAAAGATCTCGGCAGAACGGCCTATTACCACGAGTGTGCGTTTGGGTGCAACAACAAGTCCTGGAGTTTAGACTTGAATAAAAACGGTAAATGTTTCAGACACGGTGACGTCGAGACTGAAGTGCCAGACCCCCAGTCCTCCAGAGTGGGAGTGTTCCTGGACCACAAGGCGGGCACTCTGTCCTTCTTCAGCGTCTCTGACACGATGACGCTGCTCCACACAGTCCAGACCACCTTCACTGAGCCGCTCTATCCCGGGCTCTGGGTTGCAGACAGTGCTGAGCTGTGTGAACTGGAGTAGAGGTCCGTCCTGTGTCTTAAGGCCAGGGTCGGGGTCAATTCATGAATGAACTCATCAACGTCAGTTCAACTGAGGAATTGGAATTTGAATTTACAAACACCTACAGGAAACAGAATTGGAATTGAATTGGAATTTCAGGAAGTTACATTTAATTCAATGAAATTCTGTGAAATTCCAAGTTTTTTCTTACCACATATCTGAGATTACACTTAGTGTTATATATTATCAATACTGAATATCATAAAATGTTAAAGGAACCTTTCAGGTGCTATTTGATGCATAACATGCAATCACAATACATACATTATGACTGAATGTATTTGATTTGTTGAACTGTCTTTTATTTGATTTATAATGTTTGATTTATAATGTTTAACAAGTCAAGACAAACTCTCTTAGAAGTGGAATTTAATGGAATTCAATTCTGTTTCCTGTCATTTCAATTCAATTCCAATTCTGTTTCCTTAGAGCTGGGTGAATTTCCAATTCCAACTCCTGGAATTTAATTGGAATTCACCGTGCATTCTCAATTCAATTCATGAATGGCCCCGACCCTAATTAAGGCAATAATCCATGGGTGACAGTGGAGATGCATATTATTGCTTTCAGCAGCAGTCTGGGTTGGTAAATGGGACAAAATGTTAACACACATAATGAGCTACAGTTAAAATAAGGCTTTGATTTACAGCAGTCAGCGGCTTCTTTAGGACTCAAAGATACAGACTAGCAATTTTAATGCCCAAAATCATGCTACTTTAATTCCGTCAGATAATATTCTCTTACACACTACGTCAAATCACAATACAAATTCTGTATCTTGAAAGAATAAGTTGCAGTTTCAGTTTACATTTTGAATCAGTGGAGTTGAAAGTGAATCGTTTTGTTGAAAGTAGGTTTCAGATTTGTCACAATTCTATATGACTCTATATAATTAAAATAAATTAATATATAAATTAAAATGTATTTATTTATGTATAATGTATTTTAATTCAGATAAACAAATGAAAATATAATTGATGAGTACTTTATTTTAAAAAAAATAGTTATTAATTTGTTTTCCTTATATTTTTTGCCAATGTGCAAAATAAATTATTTGTTTCTTAACTTTTCTGTTCATTAAAACATGACACAACCTCCTGAGCAGCATGCCCAGCTTCATATATTGGCTAAATCACCGTTAAAACATATAATACTGTAGTTTGGTTGGTCCACAGCTAGTCCTCGACGGTTGAGGACTACATACGTATGATGGAAATAGAATAATTGGATCACAAAAAACTGTGGTGCAATTACACTGTAAAAAATAGATAAATAAAGGATCCAATTGCAAATACTTGAAAAAAATGTTACTTGAAGGATTTTCCTCAGCTTGAAGGGTATAGAAGATATTTTGATTGAGATAAAGCAATGGTTTTCAAAGTGCCGTCACAGGACTCCCACCTCTTGGCAGTAATCCCTGTCAAAATTTTCTCAGATGGGTTATGTCAAGTAAAATGTATAAAACTGATACCATCCTCTCACTGCTGAACCTCTGATATACTGCATGTTGAGAAGGCAGGAACCCGTGTCCTGGAGTGATGTGAACATTTCTTCTTGGCATTTAACACCATTCACCTACAGATTTTAGCAAACAGACTGCAGGAACATTTTGAACTAGATGGTAACTGATTGGCTGGACTACTAGTTTCTTGACAGGAAGAAAGAAAGAGTACTGCTCTCTCTCTTCTCTACACCATACACACACACAGTGGATGAGGCAACCAGACCCTCACACCTCAGATCAGAGGAGAGGAGTTTGACGCTGTGTAGAAGAGAAAATACTTCTGACTCATCGATGACAGTAAACTCTCTAAGGATCTGTGTTCTTAAGCCATGTTGAAGAAGGGATATACTAAATACTGTATATACTGTATATATATACTGTCAGGAAACTCATCCTCATCCATGTGGATCACGCAATCATGGTCATAATCTACAGGGATTTCACTGAGACTATTCTGTGCTATGGTTTGATCTGCTGTATGGTTTTCTAATCTAATCTAAACTTTGAGTCTCTGCTTTAAGAGGCAGCATTCAGAGCAAACATTACTGGATCACAAACTCCTTTATATTGGCATAACTCTTACCATCCATCAAAGGTGCAATTTTCTCACTGGTATACAATAACATTAAAGTGAACTATATACATTTACCTTTGAGTACATTTAATAGAAGGTACTTAAAATTAAGTAGAATTTTGAACTTGGCAATTTATCAGAATACTAATCTGTAAGTCACATTTACTTGTATAGCCCTTAATCAGTTCAGTTACAGTCTTAAAGGGCTTCACAACAGCTACACTCTGAAACAATAAATGAAAACGCTAAATTAAAATTCTGCCTTTACTAAGTAGTTGTGTAGGCACCGTCAGAAAATGGAGCATTGGGTCACAGACTCCCAAACTATAACCACCACCACCAACACTACACTATTGCTGTGTATCTGTAGTGGTAAATAAAAGTGATATTGTGACATGAATAGACATATCGTAGACAGCCAGGTGTTAAAAATAATTCACATGGAGTTTATTACAACATCATCTGATTCAGATCCTCTGTACAAAGGTTTAGAACATAGAGAACGTCTCATATTCTATTTTTTTGGCACTTATTTTCAGTGCAATTCAAAGTAGCTGGGTGGTGTAACAAGTAGGGAGACCGTCCTTTAACTGGAAAGCCCAGGTTCAAGTCCCATATCAGCAAGCATCCACCCGGCTGAAGTGTCCTTGAGCAAAACACTGAATCTCTACCAGCTCCAAGGGCGCTGATCTGTAGCTGACCCTGACCTCTGACCTCCCTGTGGAGGGGGGCCGAAAAGAGAATTTCCCTGTGTAGACCAACATCACAGTATCACAAAAAATGTAACATGCAGAATTCACTGAGCAGACGACCTGTCAATCAATCTTTGACAGATCAATTGTGAATTTTCTTTTCTGGTAGGAAACCAGCCTGACTCGCCAGCTGTTGAGCACCACAGTCACATTGAAAACCTCTGGCAGAGAGTGTCACCATGGTGATAAATGTGGGGCTTGGGCCACGTGGCTCTGGAACAAGGTTGTCCGATCCAGCAGTGTCAGTGGGATATCTCTGATGACCAAAGGCAAGTCTTCATGTTGTAGTGGATAGATGACCACACTTAGGGCGGGCCGCTCAGCTGAAAACCTAAGAGATCGAGAGAGAGAGAGAGAGCGAGAGAGAGAGAGAGAGAGAGAGAGCGAGAGAGAGAGCGAGAGAGAGAGCGAGAGAGAGAGAGAGAGAGAGCGCGCACAAGTCTGTCAACATCAAATGTTAGATGCACGCCCCCTGCCCCGAACACAAACTACTGACCTGTCCAGTAATGTTTTCTGCAGTGTGCGACAAGCCACCAAGGTCCCACCCATGAACATGTGGCACATGACGACACTGTGGCAACGCTCCATGAAGGTTTCCGTGGCAAACGGGTCAAAGGTTCCACTGCGCGAGATGAGGCAGAGGCGTTGCAGACGGGAACAACATGACAGAGCCTCAAAGAATGATGCGTTGGCACTCAGGTAGGGCTGCTCTAACCTACACACATACACACATGAACACACACAATGTTCAACATAATTTGAAAAGAAGCAAATTTGAACAAAGCTGTAAACCAGTTACACAAAATTTTGTCAGTACAGGCGAAAGATTGACATAGTTTTACTAGTGAACTGAGGCACCACCTTAAGTAAAACATTATTCCTTTTAGTTTCAATGTGATACAAAGGTACGTGTTTGGAGTAATCTGACTACAAGGAGAAAACAGAATTCAAGGTTCATCTATTTGGTCATTCCCCATGAATATCAGAAATAATTGCCATCTTCTAATGCCAAATGATTGGGAGTCATGGAGACAATAGTTCTTGGTAAAATCAACAGCACTACTTGGCTTTGGGCTAAAAGAGAGATTAATAATGAGAGATTCCCAAGACACTATGAGTGGTTTCTCAATTCTGCATGTTATTAGAGAGCCATGCCATACATTCAGCTGGTTCTTAGTCTACTCTCAGGCCAAACACCCAGCTGAAAAAAAGATCCTTAATTTTGAAAAAGAGGGAAAATCAATTGACCAAAGGGACATAAAATCCTACATAAATTAAAATTGTACAATCTATTGGTTTCTATTTTATTCATATAGTGAATGAAGGGTATACAGAAGTTTATTCTAACCTGAGCTCCTGCAGCTGTGTGCAGTGTTTAAGTGTGTCCAGCAAGGCGGAGGTGTAGTTCATGGTTTTTAAAGACCCCAAGTTGGCAAGGGACAACACCTGTAGGTCTTGACAGCGCTTGGCCAGCTGTAGTAGCCCAGTCCCCTTAAGGACCCCCGGAAGCCCAGCCAGAGTCAGACGACGTAATCGTGACAACGCCTCTAGTGCTGCCAAGTGTGTATCGCCGACTCCTCGAGCCCAGGCACACATACCACGAGGCTCCACGCACGCACGTGCGCAAGGCTCCAGCCGAGGCAGTGCAGAGATAAAACCAGGGCCGATGAGCTCCAAGATCTCCAAAAAGGGGCAGCCAGCTAACAGCTGTGCCAGCCCCAAGGTGCTGTCCCTAGGCGAAGGAGACTCTGAATCTGGCTTGTAATTCTGGAGTCCCACACGTGGAGCCTTCTTCAACCCCAGTAACAGGGAAGAGGGCGAAGTAGTGTGTGTAGAGATGTGACGTGTGTTTAAGCCATCTGACAGGGCGCAGGCAGGCAGAGTGAGCGAGCGCAGGCATCCCAGTTTGGCCAGACTGGCACACAGGTGTGTTTCCCCACCTAGCCCCGGTGTGTTTTCATGGTGATAGTGTGTGTGCATTAGGTTCAGGTGTTTGAGGTTGGAACAGCCAATTGCCAGCCGGCTCATTGTCCCGGCAACCAGCTTATCTTCCCCCCCGCGTATCCCGGTGCACTCTGGGTAAGGGGCATGGCTTATCCCGCTGAGGTTGAGGCTGAGCAACTGTGTAGCATCTTTGACCCCTCCCTCCAGCAGGGAATGGAAGACCTGTGCCCATAACGCTGGGCAGCGGCTGAAGCTGAGGTGCTTGGGGCTGTTGCCCTGTAGGGCTCGCTCTAGTGACAGGGAATCCAACCAAGAACGAGGAAGTTGCAAGGCCTCCAGATCGCCATGGTTACGCAAGCTCTGGGCCAATGAGGTGGCAGCGGGCCAGTGGGCAGGGTTTGGACCAGGAATCGACACTAGAAAGACTCGAAGACGCTCTGGAACATGAACGCTGAACACAGCTAGGTAGAGAAGGAGCAAGGTCTGGTTTACCTAAGAACATCAACACACAGATACACCAATTATAGGTAGGCAGTAGGCAGTACATATTGCACATATACACTATGTGAACAGATTACACTCATATGCACAAATTCACCTCTCCTGGGGCCAGTCGAGCACTGAACTCCTCTAGCTGTTGATAATGTGGCACGCTGCTCTGGCCCACCATCAACTGGCAGCAAACACCAACACCCTCTCTGGTCACATCTGAGATGTCGAACTGCAGAGCCAACCTATAAGCAGAAACATGGACATACACACCCACAATTTCAATAATGAAGCAGTAAAACAGTAAAGCATACATGTAGTGACGCTAAACTCTACCAATTGACCAAGGGCATAAAGACGCCTGCTTCCTGGTCTGACATCATTACCTATCTAACAGTGCAACATGTTGATCAAGTGAATCTGATAGGTCCTTACCTGCGTAGTTGTGCACAGCAGGGCACCACACCGTAACTGGGCGTCAGAAGTGTTTGTTTCAGCTCTGACAGGCGGCTCAGTGAATCAACCGCCTCTGAATTTAGCTGAGCGGAGTTGAAGCCTGGCGCCACATCAAAAGCAAGTGATGTGAGGAGGGAGAGGGAGGAGAGGAGGCGGGAGAGACGAAGTGAAGTGAGGCGACAACCGGTGAGATCAAGGTGCGTCACCACCCGGCAGCGAACTAGATGTTCCATGGTACAGGCAGGTAGCCAATAGCAGCCACTCAGGCTGAGAGACTGTACATGATTGGCTAGCTGCTTCAATATCTGCCGCACCGATAGGTCATTGGCCTGGAGGGAAAGCATAAAAAATCAGGAAAAACAGAACCAACATAATTAAATGTTTCCATTAGTTGAATTACAACAGGTCTCCCATGTGAGGTTAAGCAAATGTGTTAAAAACATATGGACAGTTTCACAGACTAATGTTCTATGAATTAAACACAGATTCATGGAACATTTTGATAGAGATCTTCGCTGAACAAACAGTTACAGTAAAGGACATGTCTCTGAAGCATGCTTTATCAATTCAAATGATGGTGAAAGGTTTATTTTAATAGCATTACCATGTACTCCTCAGAGAGACAGACGCGTGTAAGTAGGGTCTTGTCGTGGCAAAGCGTGTGCAACTTGCGGCAGACGCGTGCCACATTTAGCAGCAGGTCACACACCGGAACATGGCGTAGGATGCACAGCAAGATCTCGTCAGACAAACCTGACATTCCCACAGAGACACAAGCCATCGCATCCTCGTCACATACAGCCTGAAGAAGAGACAAAAATGTGCTGGTATATATTTTCTGCCATGCTCAGAGATGGGCAGCAAATGTCTTCAGGGTTACGAGCACTTACATCTTCTGTGTATTCAAGTCAAGCATTAGGAAGAATTGGCAACAACACCACCAGTCTTTCTTATTGTCTGCTAGCAATCACAAATTATTTATTTGTGATTGACAGACAAGTAAGCTTTTATTAAGGATCTAAAAATGACAGCTCACACAAAACAGTAATGTTTAGTTAAGATGCCACAATGATCTAAAAATATGTCTTTGCTTCTTGTCTATGAGCAATGTGGCCAAAACCTGCTCATGCACACAGACCTGGTATCTTTTTGGCAATAAAGACCTCTAATGATCAAGCTGTGGAAAGGGGTCAGAACATTTCTGATTTCTATTCCACTATCATGATCTGGATCATTCTTGAAGAAATCATTTAGGGGAGCAGACAGGATGAAACAAAGAAGTGAGAGAGGAAAAAGTGTAAATGATGAACAACTTTAACCATATATGGACAATAGACTTTTTTATGCAGGTGACTTAATTATATCCTTAATGTCCTCAGGATGTCTGAATTTGTTGCATTACCACTGCAAGGTAGGAGGTTGACTTTGTTAGTCAGTCTTTGTCCACAAGTGTTGGGGCAACTAATTAACTGTAATAATGACTTACAGTAATATTCATTTAAGTGCAAGTAAATAATACTATACCGTAACATAACGTTTTAAATTAGATAGTGTCATAGTTAATTCAGCTGATATTTCAATATACAAAAATATTGCCTTAGGAATCAGATGTATCACTGCATTTTGTCTTGTAGAAAAGCATCCATTACGTTATTAGAAGGGAAAACCATAAATGCTGCAACATGTAGTTGTTTGATATGCTGACATAAGCAACTTCGCAGCAATGTACAACAATATAGACAGCGTATCGATGTCAGCACCAATAGTAAAAGTGCTGAAAGAGGCTAAATCGTCTATCGGCTAGTCGAGAAATCCCTTTCCACACCTGCTAAATATTTTTATTTGACAAATGTCAGACGTAACGTTAGAATACTACTAAACAGACCAAAACACCCTATCGCCCGACCACATGGCATTACTGTGTGTGCAGTGTGTATGTTTAAATGAAACGTGGTTGAATGAGTTTACTGAAATTTAAGTCAAGCCTAGCCATTCAACCAGCTAACGTTAGCTGGTTGAATGGCTAGGCTTGAGTTAGCTTTACCGTTAACGTTACCAAACTAATGATGTGTTGTCGAGGTTTTTCACTCAACCCAACCTGTACAATTTGTCGATCCATGTCCTCCGGCAGTCCTGTTACAGTCGTACTCATGCTTAAAAATATTATCAATTTAACTGTCTAGCCAAAGCTACAGGTACGATGAACCAGTTGTACACTGAACTGAACTTGACCGTTGAGGCACAAAATCGGAACTCTTCTTCTTTTTAGTGAACATCGGAACTCTTTCAGAGACGGACACACTTCCGACCAGCGAGGAAGTTTTGCTTTTTTTCTTAATTTTAGAACTTTTTTTTTTTTATCAGTTTAACAACATTCTTATTGGGCCTATTTATATATTGTTCAATATCCTTATAAAAGCCTATTATAAGGATAGCCTATTAGAAATTAGAGTTGTGTCATGGTGTATTCTTCCCAAGGTGTCTAGGAGAGAACAAACTTACCATGAAAGCAAGCACACTGCTTAGTTTTATAGGCATATTGTTGATAGGCCTCCTGTAATTGTCTTTTCCCTACTGGCAGTACAACTGTTGCTGCTGTAACGCCCCAGTTTCCCCATGGGGATCAATAAAGTGTCATCTTATATGGGAAAGATACGATACTTAGTATGAGATTGCACTAAGTCACTTTTTTGCCATGTATACATTCTTGTTTGTGGGTTGGATTTCTGCCAAACATCAGTGAGACACGGACAAATACACAGTTTATGAACAACAGCATTACAGCATTTATTAGTGTTAACACAAAATGGCTTAGGAGGCCATCTAAGTTTTAATTTGGGGTTGCATGAGTCTCCTCCCGATATAGTGTGTGTATGTGTGTGTGTGTGTGTGTGTGTGTGTGCATGTGTGTGTGTGTGTGTGTGACCAAAGGCTTAGCAGTGTCAGTGAACGTCATCACGGCTGTTTGCTTTTGTTTTTGAACATTTTCCTTTGAACGCTAACAGGGATTGTTTGCGTGTGTTTTGAAATAGTACAATGGGAGACTTTAACAGGGTGATGAAAGCACAACACACAAACAACCATGGATACTTTCATCTTGAGAAAACTAAAAGAGAAATCCCCAGAGTGCAGCGATGCAATATCAGAGAAAACTGACTTGTATAGAATTAATATTTATACATCAACAGAAAATAATTACAAACTAAATGAATAGGATTGAAAGTTCATTGCAAATTAATCCACTCACACCAAATGAGCAACGTAGTCAGGAGCTAAACCATGCATTTCTTTGAAGGTAATCAATAAGATTGATTATAAAATCAATTCTAAATTCTAGCAGTAGTAAATGTGGTGGTTAATGGTTCAACTGCAGAGAAGAGGACAGTCCAGATAATTCAGGTTAGAAGAACAGACAGCAACACTAAATCAAACGTGGAAACGTTTGGCTTCATTTTGACCTTGGAATCTGTACAAATGTTCTGAAACTAGTTACTAATCGAAGAATTTTGTAAAATTAACAATGATTGATTCATTATTTTATTTTATTAAAGCCGATAGAATTGCCAAACCACTTGGCTGACTGGTTGTCTGTCTGCCTGGTTGGTTTCTAACTGGCTGGCTGGCTGGTTGGTTGGTTGGTTGGAGTAGAGGAGCCTGTGGTTATCAGACAGATTGCAGGCTGAAGCAGCCGTACAGAGGGAGATGTGTGAAGAAGTGCCAGCACAGATTGGATTTCCTGCAGAATTTTCCGCTCTTCTTCTTCTTCTTCCTCCTAAAACCGCCAAAAAAATCGCCTCAGTCCTGTGCGCTTCTGAAACAGAAAGAAAGACAGGTTTGTTTAGTAAGAATACTGCTGCAATTTGTGTAACTCTTAAGTAAGAAAAATCACATTCTTAAAAAAAATGAATAAAAAGAAAAATTACATTGACGCTAAAGTTGCTTAATCCCACGCATTCTGCCTCAAAAAACACAGTTTGTGCTTTTTCATTAGTAAAACAGCCAAGAAACTTATTCTGAAGCCCATCCACAGTACAGCCTCATTTAAATATCGGCCTTTCTTGAGACCGACTAGTCGACTAGTCGGGACAACAAACCCACTAGTCCAGCTTGTAAAAACAGACTTGTGCTTGTCTCTACTCACCTTGCTCACTGCTGGGTCGGTCTGGGTTTCTTGGTCCAGGATTTTTCTCTCCTGAGCAGCTGCTGTTTGTTTCTGCTCCTCCTGGATCTGCTGCAGCAGAGCCTTCATCTCCTGGCAGGACTTTTGTTCCAGGAGGATTTTGTCCTCCAGGTCCTTGGTCCTGCTGGCTTGTGTCTCCTTCAGCCCGTCCAGACTGAGGAGAAGGGAATTGAAGGTTTTCCCTTTCTCTTTCAGTTCGATCATCCCTCTGATCTCTGCCTCTCTGGCCTTCTTCTCCATCTCCTGTCTTTCACTGATGCGGTCTTTCTGCAGCGCTGCAGAGGAGGCTTGCAGACCGCTGATGGTGGCGGTCATCTCTGCCTTCTCTTTGTCAGCAGACAGGAGTTTGAGTCGAAGGAGTTTGAGCTCAGCATCCTTCTCTTTCTGCTGCACCAAGCCGGTTTCTTCAGTCAGCTTCATCCGGCTCTGCAGCTCCTCTCTCTCCCTCTTCCACTCTTCACGCTCCCTCGCTGGCCACTTTATTAGTTTCCCTACCATTGAATAGGTGTGGTGGGTCACTCTGCCTTAAAGAGCTGCTAACACTAAAAGAATTTCATCAGTCTGGGTTTCAGTGGAGAGTTTTAGTGGCCCATGATGGTCTAAATGCTGTCTCACCCTGACAAGAAGACAATTCTGGAGGAAACACTTAATACTTGTGATTTTTGCTTGTTTTGAAAGGTAGACAGACAGTAGACAGACATGCTCTAGTACCCATATTAAACTTCTCCACTTTTTATTCAGAATTTTAACTGTGAATTCCAGGAGAAATATTCATAACTGATTTAATTTTCCTTTATCTTGCAAGGTCACAAGTCAAAACTCATAAATGCGACAAAACAAGGAATTTTAAGAGAGTATTATTTTCAATGTAAAAGTCAGTTTTGTCAGAATTGGCCTTGAATAATCTGAAAGTGTGTGTGTGTGTGTGTATCAATACATTTTAACAAATATAAAATATTTACTTTCTTTTGTATTTGTTGCGTGTTTCAAGCCAACTTTCTCTTGAATATGAAAACAGGTAGGCTTTTAGCCTGAATGGCCCAACATTGACTGATGCTGTAAATTAAGTATATCATGCAACTTGAAAAAAAAAATATGCCTTGAGAGTTTTCAGTGATCTAGGTCTGGAATCCAAATCCTGTAGGAGCTGTATATCAACATCGCTAACAAAGCAACCTAGATAATAGTTTGAATCTGCAACCAATGTTTAAACAACGATCTTGCCCAAATGAAATATCTACATCCTTCACGTGGCCTGCACTTATGAAGCTTACACCCATAGGCAGCATACTGTGTGTAATATGGAACTTAATCCTTAGAGATAAATGTCACATACTATAGTACAAACAAATATTTTCAATTCAACAAACTTTATCCATTCCTAAAGGAGAAGGATCCTGCAGGTATGAAACAGTCTGCAGTAAAACACATTTTAAGTGCTTGTGGTGGGCAAGTTGGCCAAGACATAGAAGCTAACCATTAACACAGTAATGTCCAGGTCACACTTTGATGTTCTTGACGAAAGAAGAAAATGTCCACACTACTCATAAGAATATAAACAAAGAAGAAAAAATATTGTGTCAATGTACTCGATGCAATTTAAATTTGTGTACACATCCCTCTGATGTGCACATGCTAGTCCCCTACACATGCATCTGCTCAGGTAAGTCAGAGTCCAATGCCCTTACTTAGACAAGTGTTGCCCTTATTCAATGGCACTTGGATTGACGTGATGGAATGTGTAAAATCACTACTTTTCTACACTGATGATTCAAATGTCCAGTATCAGACCGAGACTACGATGTAAGGTCCTGTCCCGTTGCTCTCCAGACGCTCTCCTTTGCCACCTTCCTTCCTCTTCTTGGCCTTAAGCGTGTCGTCTCCCGCAGCGGTTTCAAAAGATTTGACATTCCTCCGCTTGTGCGACACAAAGTGCTTCTTTTGCCTGTCTTTGGTTGCCTGGATGTTCTCCGAAATCTGTGCATGAGATTAATCAAGATTCAGTAGAACTTCAGCTGCACAAAGGACCTCAGACTCTTCCTATTTCAAAAAGATTCTCACCCTGGCATGGATTTCTGCAGTCCTCTCCTCCAGGTTTTCCTCTGGATCACCTACAACAAAGTCCCCCGTCATCTGGGTGGCGTTGACGTCTCCAGGAGTTAGCGGATGCCTCCCAAACATAGCATAGTATGGTGCGTACTTTATTGCTCTCTAAGAAAATCAACAGCAACAGCATTACATACTATACTTTTCTAATTTTGTATGCACCGCAATACCATTTTTGTAGTTGTTTGCGCCACTCTTTACCTGCTTTGAAGTGTTAATGGCGGAGACAGCAGCTCTCAAATGAAGATCCCAGTCGTTCTGCTCTTCTCCGCAGCGCTTAGCCAAAGCCTTTTTAATGGATTGTTTTGTCCGCTCATTCTGACCATGTGACTGAGGGTGGTAAGTGGAGGTGATGCAGTGTTTAATACCAAACACCTCAAATATCCCATGGTTGACCTGTAGAAGCATCGATATGTACACATATTAGCTGCTAAAGTACTCTATTTATCAACTTTCTATTGTTTGTATGGCAGATTTGCTGTGTTATAGTAAGTGTGAATATTTGGCCCACTGAAATTTGACGTGTTAAGTGTTTACCTCATCCACAAACTTTAGTTCTTGGTTTGTTATTATTTGGTCAACCAGTCCGAAATCTAGGAGCACACTGACAATCTTTCTCGCCACTTCGGCGGCAGTTTTGTTGCGAATGGGCTTTGCAATAACCCATTTAGTGAAAAGATCTGTCATGGTGAGGATATACCTGCAAGATACATTACATATGTTGCATTTGAGTACATGTATATTATTGTAGCCCTTTTGAACTTTCAGGAATAACATAGCACACTTGACTTACATGAAGTTCTACAAATTAAACACTTAATCCTATACACTTTTTCTCCTCTATGCCATAACAATAATGGGTTTTAGCAGAACTCTTTCTCGTGCTGCCCGGCACTAAAACATAACGTGGAGATTGGTCTGCGAACATAGGGTTACCCATGCATGAGGGAATTTGTTGAGATGCTTTTTGTACTGTTTAACATACTTTTCTGTTGCTCATATTGCTAGTAAATAGAGTATTGTTAGTCCAAACGGGCTGGACACCGCTAGGTGCATCACAAACAGCTTCGAACAACATACCTCCTGCCCTTTGAAGTGGTGTGAAGTGGGCCAATAAAATCCATCCCCAAAACACTCCATGCGCAGGTTCCCTTGGCGGGATGCTGGCCCGGAGCCGCCATGTTAACTGTGTCATTGCGCTGACACTGAGGACACGCATCAACCTGCATAATAAACAGAGAGACAAACTTCCATCAAAACCTGCTGGTGTTCTTTTGGACTGATGCAATAGTTTTGTCAGGATGTCTCACCCATTTGTTAGCATCCGCTCTGATGCTGGCCCAGTGGTATGATGCCATAATTCTCTCCACTGTCCTGCGCCGGCTCGGGTGGCCTCCAGTGGAAACACTGTCGTGGCACTCTCTCAGCACTTGATCTCTTTCCTCGATGTTCATAACTACCAAACGCAACTTGTCCCGGAAATTGTAGTACAAACGGTTATCTATAAAAGTAAGTAATATCTTATCATCTGCATTTCATTTGTTAATACAAAGCTGGATATGCCGACTAAAATAGAGAATGTTGCAACATCACATCTACTGAATCAACTGAACCAATCCCAAATAAATGCATTCGGAAATAACTTTGTAGCACAGTAGAATGTAGTGTTCCTGTTATTGGGATCTCTGACTGCATTGTATATCTAACCTTTTACTAAGTAACACTTGGAAGATCTCCTGATAGCCGCCTTCCTGCGTTCACGGTTTTTACAGGAGTCTGTCAGAGGATGGTAGCGACCATTCTCCAGATAGTGCTGGACCTCTGTGAACAACTGGAAGCTCCCCATTTCAGCAATCTCCTAAACACTGACAGGAATTAAACAGAGAAAACTGAATAGATAACTACTATAATTTCACCACCTATGGATATTGTGGCCATGTATAGCCTAAGTAGAATAGAATTTAACAATCTACATTCAATCTTACAATCTAATTATTAAATATATTTGCCTCAAAAAGGCCATTAGCAATGTATCTGTCTAGGAAAGTATTTTTTTTATAAATTGCAGCAAATACACTATCATAAAAAGTTAGCTCTATCATGCCAAGGAAGCCTGATCTTGTTTTTGTTTTTGTTTTTTTACAGCAGTGGGGATTTAGTAATTGAGTGTATAATCAAGACTAGCAGAGAGCCAGCCCCACAAAAACACCTGAATAGAATATAACAGGCAGAGGAAGGCGCCTTTTCAAGGATCCTAGTAGTAGCCTATGCAAACTACGCACAGATCATTAAATCATAAAAATGATTTTGCGTTAGGTTGGAAAAATGGTAACTGATCATGACATCTGCAATCTGACAATTTGCAAAACTGTTGTCAGAAACAACTTGCACCAAAATTGCAGCTTTCAACAGGTTGTGGACATGATCTTACCTCGACGCGGGAAGGGAAAGTTATTTTTTTTTTTTTTTGCGCGGACTAACGTTAGAGGAGTTTTTCTTTGTTGTTTTTTTAATGGCGAACGAATGGTTGGGATACTAACCTTCTACAGGTGTCAATCAAGGTTTTACAACAATCAGAAGGCGACATGTCACTCTGAGTCTGATGCGGAGGAATCAGAGGAGCTGAACAGCTTCAATACTGACCAAGGAGGTTTTATATTAACCATAGACCTAAAACTGACACCCCTTCTTCTGGTCTTTGGTTTTGGAATCGTGTTTCTGCCGTTAATTATAATGTCAAACGCTCTCTCCGACCCATTTCGGCCACCATATTCTCAGGGGGTACTGACGTAGGCAGTGGGGGCGTGTCTTGTAGCGAGTCTGCCCAGGTGCAGGCAGCAGGTAGACCCTTCTCAACCTGCTTGGTATACTGTGCTTCCGAGCAAAACGCCCGCTGCTGCCACCGGTGTCCGAGCGGTAGATTTGATGTCGTTGATTTGGGTTTCTGAATATATTGTTACTGAGAGAGCCTAATTATTGTGCAGTATTTTCAATGTCTCTCACGTGTATTCTCGTGTAAAGTACAGGGCCGAGAGATGTCACTATTGTGTATCCATATGTCAAGTGCATTTCCTACCAATGTATGGTGCTTTATCATAGCTCATTGGCTGTGGCTGTCATTTGATTATAATCACCTGTTTTGCTACCAAGACGGCTATGTGGTAATGTAACAATACTATGAATATAGCAAGTGGAGATAAGACAACACACAGCGGCACGACAGTCTGTGATTTGAGCTGCTGGTCACCAATACACATCATATTTGTGCCATAATCCAAGGTGAGTGTTCATATAGAGGCCCAATTCAGAGTACTTATTTGTCCAAAAGGGTAATAACTTCAAAATCACCCGATTCACATGTTACTCCATGTTATTGGACTGTTATTGGTGCTGTCATTAGACAAGTCGAACAAGTTCCTCCCCAAGCTGGAAGCACACTGATCATTTAGTCACACAGCCTCATTTTGTGGTTTGCAATTGTTCAAGTACAGTGTGTCAGGGGAGGTGGTTGAGCAATTTTGGATTTTGTACATCTGTGGTAAGAACCTTGGTTCTGGGAGTTAATGTTGAAATATGAAAACCCCCTCAGTATTGATATGGTTGAAGTTTTCTTTACATGAATGTACAGCTGGCAAGTGTTTGCAATCAGTCTTAGCTCTTGTGTGAGTTTTCAGGATATAAAGAAACATTATTATTCTGTATGTGGTCAGTGTAATGATGTAATCTTGGGATGATAAAGCATATTTCCTTTAACACAATATTTGAGGAATGAGCTGAATAAAGAGCAAGTACAGAAACTGGAGTCTCAGACATGTGCGCTTTATTGGATTCTTATTGGTCAGTGTACACCAGAGGCAGACCGCCCCATGCACAAACCTTTACACCTCCACTCAAGGTAAAAGCTTTGTCTTTTGCATAATGACAAAAACAAACTGGACCAAGTATCATTTAAGGCTGAAAGTACAAAAACAAAGTCTCAGATTACATAATTTACATATTAAGCAATACTACAGGTCTGTTGGGCAGTGGGCCCACCAGGGAATAAACCTTCATAGAGGCAAATAAGGTGGTGAACAAACAGACATCTGGAATGACCTACACAAATACGACAATGGACATTATGTTCCTCACACGCATAAACCCCGCCTGGGATGCTCTGGTGAGATCACTTCCTGCAGAGTTTCTCCCCCATCAGGGGGCATGGTACCATAGCCATAGTGATGAGGGGGAATGGAAGAGGTGCTGGGGCTCTGCATACATCAGTGTGTTGGTGTGCTAGGCATGTATGCAGAACCAGAGTCGTTTGGGTTTGTAGCGGTGTGTTTAGGGGGGAGGAGGGGCTTGACAAGTCTGTTTAGAAGCACTTCCTGTGGACAATGCTGGGGCCGGACTCGTCATACTCCTGCTTGCTGATCCACATCTGCTGGAAGGTGGACAGGGAAGCCAGGATGGAGCCTCCAATCCATACGGAGTACTTCCTCTCTGGGGGAGCAATGATCTGCAGGGAGGAAGATGAACAAGGCCTTGTTACAACAAAATCAATACTAGACTCATTCCACATCCGTTCTGACAGACACAGATGCACTTAATCCTACAGGCATTTAAGTCTAGCAAGTACAGTAGTGGATAAATCAATAAAAGCATTAGGAGATGAAATTCTGGCAGAAGCATTAATGTTAATGATGGTGGTGCTCCTGCATTAACTCAGTTTGTCCACCAGGTGGCAGTAGAGGTGTGGAGAGATTTCCAGAACATTTTCTCTCATTGCCGGGGGTGGGGTCATAGAGCAAAAAGGAGGAAGAGTTTTACCTTGATTTTCATGGTGGAGGGTGCCAGGGAGGTGATTTCCTTCTGCATGCGGTCAGCGATGCCAGGGTACATGGTGGTGCCACCAGACAGCACTGTGTTGGCGTACAGGTCCTTACGGATGTCGACGTCACACTTCATGATGCTGTTGAAGGTTGTCTCATGGATACCGCAAGACTCCATACCTGTGAAGAGGGTGACGTGTTAAGTTTAAGGGAGCTTACATTTAATTTGTTTGCACATACACTTTGCTCTGTTTTAGTCATATTTCCACTAAATGTGACTCACCAAGGAAGGAGGGCTGGAAGAGAGCCTCGGGGCAACGGAACCTCTCATTGCCGATGGTGATGACCTGTCCGTCAGGCAGCTCGTAGCTCTTCTCCAGGGATGAAGAAGAGGCAGCGGTGCCCATCTCCTGCTCGAAGTCCAGTGCAACGTAACACAGCTTCTCCTTAATGTCACGCACAATCTCACGCTCGGCTGTTGACAGGAAAAAGAGAACAAATTAGTAAATTGCGTGTTCCAAGTTGCAATACAAATATGTTCCGACTTGCAATTTGAGCTTGTTGTGGTGAGAATGTGTGTGCCAACCTGTGGTGGTGAAGCTGTAGCCCCTCTCAGTCAGGATCTTCATGAGGTAGTCTGTGAGGTCCCGGCCAGCCAGGTCCAACCTGAGGATGGCGTGGGGCAGGGCGTAGCCCTCATAGATGGGCACTGTGTGGGTCACACCATCACCAGAGTCCATGACAATACCAGTGGTACGACCAGAGGCGTACAGGGACAGCACAGCCTGGATGGCCACATACATGGCAGGGGTGTTGAAGGTCTCAAACATGATCTGGAGGAGAAGAGTGGGAGATGAGACATGAGTCACTGCATCAGTGATGCACATCAATAAAGTCAACACATTAAATAACCTGAAGTAGGCTAGTATGGGTTAGTACAGTCCAATTCACAGCACACTGTCCTGTTCTGAGTACATACTGTGCCAAAACCAAGCCATAATAGCCTATTTAGTTTGGTCATGTGATTTTAAGACAGTGTCCCAACAGCCTACTCTACTAGTACACTGTTGCATCATGCAGTCAACATTGGTGGTTAGTTGCTCAACAGCTACTGAAGTAGTTGATCTAACACAAGCCAAGTCTGAAAACCGCAATGACCATGCTCCAACTAGTCAGTCCTGATGCATCATAGTGCAGAGAGGCAGAAACCTGAAGCTTCCACAGAGATGAAAAGATCAGCTCAGACAGAGGAAACCTGGAGAGTGAAGGAGCAGGAGGAAATTGAGCAGCTGAAGTGATAGACCAGCTACAGCTTCCTGTTGCTGGGCACTGCAGGTGAGCAGTGTCCAGATACACAGAAATTTGAGTCAAACTCTAGTTACCTGGGTCATCTTTTCCCTGTTGGCCTTGGGGTTGAGGGGGGCCTCTGTGAGCAGGACTGGGTGCTCCTCAGGGGCAACTCTCAGCTCATTGTAGAAGGTGTGATGCCAAATCTTCTCCATGTCATCCCAGTTGGTGACAATACCGTGCTCGATGGGGTATTTCAGGGTCAGGATACCCCTCTTGCTCTGTGCCTCATCACCAACATAGCTGTCTTTCTGGCCCATACCAACCATGACACCCTAGGGAGGCAAACAGGATAGCGGTTAGATGATTAGTGAAGCAAAACAAAAGCAAATTCAAAATGTGCACAACTGTAGCTAATTATAACAGTTATGTTTCAGATATTCTGCATCTACAGTATGTGGTGGGGAAACTGTACCTGATGTCTGGGACGTCCAACAATGGAGGGGAAGACGGCACGTGGAGCATCATCTCCTGCAAAGCCAGCTTTGCACATACCGGATCCATTGTCAACAACCAGGGCGGCGATTTCGTCTTCCATTTCTGAAGGGGGAAAAGAAAAAAAAAATGTTTAAAACTAATGTTGTGTGAGGGGAATTTATGGCATTGTACCAGCATCAAGTTGGTTAAACCCTTGTCATTATTGGGACTGGACGCTGGATGTCGCCGTGGCGCCTGTGCCAGTCCAAACCCAGTGCTGAGAAACAAAGGCAGTTTCTCCCTCGGTCTCGCCATGGCCATATAAGGCAATAGTCAGACCAGCTTAGAGATGATGGCAGCCCGGCCCGGGAAGCCGCCCCATGTGTCATTGAACTACAAACGACTGTCACACAGTCGGCCACTCCCTTAGCTAGTACAGTCATAACTGAATTAACCTGCCACACAAAGCCGATGCCTGCAGGCACCGTTGAAGAATAAACTTCCCTCCCCCTGGCATGTCAATGATCAAGTGTAACGCTAAGCCATGATGACCGTACAAGGTTAGATAGAAGAAAAGCCAACTTCTTACTGGCATTCGTGTTATGTACCGTACGAGTCAAGCCATTTCATTAACTACAATTTACGTTACCAACAGACTACGGTTTAAAATGTAAAGTTTCCCCCTGCAAGTCTCAAGCAGTGTCATCTGCAATCTATGCATGCCGCGTATGTGACACCTGAGAAGCGGAGCGGCATCAGCTGCCATTCATTCCGCTGAGGCACAGTTACAAGGCGAAGGCGTCAAAGCAAATGTTTACATGTAAGCAGAAGGGTCAAGCTTCAATCTGGATCATTAAAACTGACTGATGAGGAACGCTGACAAGCCAGACAGACTATTAAACACAGCGATACCGAAACCGGATAGTTCACCACATGCCAACACGTACACAACACCTGCTCGGTGGATGATACCGATCGATCAGAAAACTGATATCAAGAATGACACTTAACCTACGTGACCAAGCAAAAGTTACCAACGTAAACCTGAGTCAAATGTGAAACCTAACTAGCCAGTGGGCTAACTTCAGCTGGCTGGCTCAAGTTTTAAAAAAGTAAAATGTGGCAATGCATTTGATCCTGAAAATAAAATGTCATCGCAAATCATCTCTGCAGTTCTCTTACCTGTGTGTGGGAGGGTTATCGGCTTGGGAGAATCGTGAATGAATGCAACACTCCGCTAGGATTTAGTGTCAGGACTCGACTGCAATGGAAGCCAATAAATTGCAGGATTTTATCGGAGCTCGTGCTGCAGCCCCTCTCCATAAAAGGCGAACTTTCCGCACAGCGCCGTCTGATTGGTCCAGCTGCATCCACTAGGTGTGGCGCATTCAGATTGTGTGTCTGCGCTCTGACAAGACAGGGGGAAGCATCATGAAAAGTAACCTATATAAAATTAAAATTATTAATCTGATGTCATTCAGAGTTCAATAAAACATTTATATTCCGTCCCTCTCTCGCAATAGTGACAGACAAGTCAAGTAGGCAACAAAACAGAGCAGAAAATCTTGGGCTCAATCTCCAGAGTCCTTTGGCAGTTCACAGGATAAAATGTTGCCTCTGAAAAGGTTTTGTGTTGATGACATTGAGGTAATGAATAAATGTTGATGCAAACCAATCTACTGTGTAATGGTTTTAATTCCAGGCATCGTCCACATTACAGAGGGGCCTACAATGCCTGTTTGCATAGATAGCTTATTAACACACACTCCTTACACTTCAGAATAAACACCATAGAACCACATTGGATTAATACAAGTATTCTATTCTATTCTGTTGTATTCTATTATGTTATTTGTGCATTTAAGGAATGCCTATGTGCAGAACATAGAACAGCAAATGTTGGACGTAATGGATCCAATTTATCTGAGAGACAAGGGAATACAATAGAATTGAATTGAACTGGATTAAACTGAAGCCTGTGTTAACCCACTCATTGCAACAAAAGTGAGCAAATAGTTTTATTTTCTCTCTCATCTCAGAGGGTAGAGCTCATATGCAAGGCCAGGAAATAGGCGATTACAACCTTGGGTCACTGATAGCCCTGTTAACACGTTGACACGTCTGCACCGCATACCAGCGTGTCTCTCTCTCTCACACACACACACACACACACACACACACACACACACACACACACACATAGCAGTGTGACAGTGCTATGTGTGGTCAAGCTCACTGAGGTATGGTCACAGCAAACTCTCAGAGGCGGTAAATCTGTTATCTATCATCACTTGCCTGTTTATGTGTGACAAAGTGCGGGGAGCAGTTTAAACTTGCCTGCCTCAATTAGAGATAGAGCTGTTATGGACAGGTGTGTCTTTTCCGGAACATATCTATATTTGGTGTCAAAATGAAACTATGGGCCTATTATGGATATATTTGTTCAAGAACCTGCTTATGACTCACATTGCCATGCACAGTGCTGCATATTCACATGCCTGCTCATGCACACATGCCACCACACCTCAAATACCTGTGAAGGTGTGGCGTATTTTTCCATAACAACAGACTCTGAATTCCTTGTGCAATGCTCGTATTATAACTTGACTAGAGATTAAGTGGGTGTGTTAGGGTGCTGTTTTAGCTCAATAAGGGCACTGGACAAAGACCCATAAACTTACACTAGGAATTCCCACTGGCTGTATGTGTTCCTAATAAGGATATACGGAGCCAGCTCACCAAAAGTGACAGGAAGTAGGTTTCACAAAGCCTCACTTCTGCAGCTGCATGCAGGAAGTGACCACACAGATACTTACACACACTTATGTCATCAGGTATGTTGTAAGAGAGCAGCTAAGGACACCATAGAGGGGGTGGATGAGCTTGATCAGGGAATTGGCTGTCCAGACTGTCATCTGCCCTAGACAGGCGTAGGCACGTACACACACACACACACACACACACACACACTCACTCACACACACATACACACACACCAAGTATAGACCCAGGGCAGGACAACCATCCCTTTAAGAGTTCCTTTGGATGACGTCCATATAAGGAGATATTGGAGAGCGTCACATGGGGGGAAGAATGCACTGCTCAGGTCATGTGACCGGTCTGAGGAAATGAATGAATCTCCCTTTTTAAGGGTGTGTGTGTGTGTGTGACTGTGCATGCCGTTTTAGCATGTCACTTTTCAGCTTGTTAGATTTCCATATAATCCACCAAGAGGCAAATATTCATGTTCAAAGAGAGAGAGAGAGGGTGGGAACAAGATGAGGAGAGCGAGGTAACAGTTTCAGATAAGCTTGCAACGGCACTCACTCACTCTAATTTCTCAATGTTTCCTCCCAACACTTTTACCCAACATTGGTCATTTTACATGCACGCGGCATAAACACACACACACACACACACACACACACACACACTGCCTCCCTGCGTTGCTCTCTCACACACTGAGAGAAACTCACAGGCCTGGCTCTCAGCTCTGACTAAGACCGTATATGGAAGAAGCTACCAGGTAGCTTCTGTCTGCTTCTCACTCATCCCTCTCTCTCTCCATCTCCTGTCTCCCTCCCTCTCTTGCCCTCTTTCTCTTAAACACACATTCTCTCTCTTCTTTTATCTCCCACATTTTTTCATTTGCTGTTTCTCTCCTCGATCATTCATTTCCGTATTCCCAGGACACTGACAATTATAGGAATGCATTATTTGTGTTTCACTCTGTAGCAGTATTTCCCAGTCATTTATGGCATCACATTCCAACTGAGTTTCATACACGGCATTGAGAGGTGTGGCGTGTGTGTGTGTGTGTTTGAGAGAGAGAATGAGAGCGGGAGAAAATGTGGCTCAGATTCTTTGAATGTAATATCAGCGGATAATTATTTCTCCAAGCAATGGTCTATGAGTGTACAAAATATATTATATTAGTATTTTAAATGCACAAGCACTATAGAAGTGTGGTGTTACCCTTTTAATCCCTGATGCCAAAAATAGAATACATTTATCCTCCCAGAGTGAGACTTAAATTCATTAAGGTATACTTGTGCTGTTGTCATTAAAAAGACCCAAAAGAAAAAGTCTTGTCATTTAAGGCCCCATAGATTAAGAAACACTGCTACAGAGCAATGCCTGGAAATGTCATCCTGACCATTTCAAGTAGACTTTCAACTAGACAGCATCTATATTCAGAGCCCATGAACTTTCCATCAGAGTGTATACATCAGAAGTAGATTGTTTCCTCCAGAAATCTACACTCATACCCTACTTTAAAGTTTGGGGATGAAATCAAGACCGTCTTGAAACGGGGCTTACGAGAGGGACAAATCTGTGAGGATGAATATAAATACATGGTTCAAGACAACCTGATACGACCTGTTATATACACTCTTCCTAAAATCCATAAAGACTTGTCACATCCTCCAGGTCGACCGATCGTATCTGGAAATGGATCTCTCACAGAGCCACTCTCTCAGTATGTTGACTCTCATATTAAAGACTTGGTATATGTATTGCCCTCGTATCTCAGAGACACTACAGACTTTTTGAACAAGTTGAAAGACTGTCATGTGGACTCTAATGATCTTCTATGTCCTATGGATGTCTCTAGCTTGTACCCCAGTATACCTCACAAAGATGGGCTAGAAGCCATGAACTATTTTTTGAATCAAAGAACTGAATCGCATCCTTCCACTGAGTTTTTGTTATCTTTAACAAAGGAAGTATTAACAAAGAATTATTTCAAGTTTCAAGATCAATACTATCTCCAACATCGGGGCTCAGCTATGGGCTATGGGGAAATTTGAGTTAGATTTATTTACAATCACAATCCCTATTCTAAGTTTATTAAAAGTTATTGAAGGTATATAGATGATTTATTTTTTATCTGGAGTGGTAATGCTAAAGAATTAAAGGAATTCTATACTTTCATGAATTCAAGAAAGGAATCCATCAAATTCACATTGTGTTATGATCTGGAAAGTATTTCTTTTTTGGATGTTTTGGTGAAAAAAGTGGGAACTTCTTTACATACTGAAGTATATAGAAAGGAAACTGATAGAAATACTTTTCTACAATTTAGCAGTTATCATTCACCAGCATTAAAAAGAAGTCTACTGTATAGTCAATTACTGAGGATTAAACGCATTTGTAATTCTGATGATTCTTTTGAGTCACATGCTAAAGATCTTTGTGATAGTTTTAAAGTGAGGGGATATGGGGATGCATTACTAGACAATCATCTTAATAAGGTACGCCAAGTTCAGCGATCTGATTTACTCAAACCTAGTTCCAGAGATACCTCTTCTCAGGGTCTTGCATTTGTGTCTACCTATAGTCCTATATCTAAGTCAGTTAAACAAGTAGTGAGTAGATATTGGCACATATTGGAAAGTGACTCTCTGATTGCAAGTGCATTTCAAACTCCGCCTAGATATTTCTACAAGAGGTCTTCCAATTTACGTGATCTCCTAGTGAAGTCAGATTTGCCTAAGAGGCCCACTCACTTTCTGTCACAGATCCCTAGTGGAAATTTTCCTTGTCAGAATTGTATACATTGTTACTCTATGATTAAGGGTAATCAATTCACCCATCCGAAGTCTGGTGTTGACATCAAGGTTAGAGGCAGAATTACATGTAACACTAGATATGTGGTTTACCTGTTAAAATGCCCATATAATTTATATTATGTTGGGAAAACAAAACGAGAGTTAAAAACCAGGATCTGTGAACATAAGTGTTCTATTCGTAATCATGATGATAAATCATTGGTGGCTAGGCATTTCAATAGTCATAACCACAGCTTGAGTGAACTACATTATATGGGCATTGAGAGGTGAATATGCCACGGAGAGGTGGCAACAGGGACAGAATCCTTCTTCAGAGGGAGGCGTATTGGATACACTCCCTTGGTACCCTCATTCCCAATGGGTTGAATGAGGAAATTTCATTTGTTTGTTTTTTATGAAGTGAACGCTATTTGTGTTTTTTGTTTGTTTTATCTTTTGTTTTTTATCTTCTATTTTTTGTATAAACATTTTTTTGGTATAAATTGTTTCATGTTTGAGTAACCTACATCATGTGATTGTGACCACCCCTTGCTGCGATAGACCTGGAGCACGTTCAATTGCCCCAAAACGTAGCAAACAGGAAGTTTAAAAGGAAACGGTAGCACGTTGAAAGCATGAAGGTTTTATGAGCAAACATATCGTTCAGCCGGAAAACGTTTTGCAACGTAGCAAAACGGCTCCTTGAACGTGCCCCTGTTGTGCCAGTTGTGGACACCTATAATTAACCCCACCTGTGTCTGATTGTGAAATTGCCAATACACACGCTGAAGAAGGGCGTCTTGCCCGAAACGTCCGTGTGGCAAATAAAAAGTCAATTTGGAGTGCTGTCCTAGTTTCCTTTTGATTATCTACTACTTTAAGGATCCAGCACCCAGTTGTCATGGTATTGTTGTGAGTTGAGCGCGTGTATTTGATTTTTCCTCCAGAAATCAAAATGGAAAATAACCAATGGAAACCTTTTTCACAATTTTTATTTACAAAACAAGGTCCAAGACATTTGACCCCTAGAATGCAAAAATGAGTTACAAAATTGAGCTGCAAAAAATGAGTTCTGTGTATGTGTGTGTGTGTGTGTGTGTGTGTTTTAAGCAGTCCAACTCTTCCCCAGGTCTACTAGCTCCATGCCTTCACAGTAGGACCGTGGCCTCGATGCCCTCACCTGGATTCACAGGGGAACAACAAATAATCAAGAACAGATAGACAAGTTCAAGTTTGTTTATCTATATAGCCCTTTATCACATGCAAGTCTCAAAGGACTTCACAGAGAGCGAGCCTAACTAGATCTAACTGATCAACAATCAACCATAGAACAGAATGATATACAGTAGGACAGACATCAGGAAGAGCAAGACGCACAAACACAGAGACAACAGATTCTCTCTCTCTGTAGAGAACTATATATAGAACTATATGGACAGAGTCTTAAGAGGACAGTTAGCTGCTGTCCCTCAGGCTGTGGCAACTCAACACATTTTGCTGCTATTTTTGCAGTCTTTCCGTTACCTTTTTAATAGGTCAAAATATGTCCTTACACCTTCATATTTTTTACAGTGAAGAAGAAACTGCACCTCTGTCTCGACCTCACCTGTCCTGCAGTGACCACAGATTCTTTCTTCCTTTGGGAGCCAGGTTTTCTTGTGCCTTCCCCTCTCTATGGTCACTGAGTCTGTACCTGGTCAGGATCTGTCTCTGCTTTTTATCTCTGACAGTCAAGAGATATCCTTCCAATTCATATTCACTTTTTAGGGTCCGATAACATTCTAATTTACTTTGAGTTTTAGGTTCAGTGTCCCAATGTTTCAAATAATTATTCTTGCAATCTTTGATAATTTGATTGACTTTTATGTTTTTAAGAGCTCTCTCTATTCTCTCTCACCCTCTCTCTCTCTCTCTCTCTCACACACACACTCACTGTGGGTGTCCTGTGTGAGGCCAGTTGTTGCAGGAGGGGGAAGGGTGTCCACTGGATGGGCTCCACTGGCCAGCTGCAGACAGACAGGTCACTGGCCTTGCCTGAGTCCAGCACACAGTCCCCCACACTCATCTCACTGCCCCTCCAGCCATACTGGGAGCTACAGGGAATATACAGACGTCTGTTTAATTCAATAGCAGGCAAATAAAGGCAGCAAAGGATTCTGTTATGGGTTACATGGTGGAGAGGTGGTATCTTTGTATGTCTTTGTATGTATGTATGTATGAGTGTATGCATATGCAGATATTTATTTAACTCTGAGGCTGCATGCATGATGAAATAACTTCTGTGCTATAACTATAAATATACTATAAATATATGTGTTTTTAAGCTGCAAAAACAATTGCCTCAATGAAGACATTTATGTTTTTTCTAATTGAATCTATAGGTAGCTAGATGACTAGAGTGAAATAGAGATGGATAGATAGATAGATAGATAGATAGATAACTCAACTCAACTCAACTCAACTGTCCCACTAAGGGAAATTGGGTTTGCAGCCATGGTAAACCAAGTGGTCCACAACATCAATCACACACAACAAAACAAAACACAACAACACAAACAATGCAACACAATACAAGATCGTGACAGAGGGGCTCCTCACAAGTACCATTGTACAATAAAGATCAAAACAATAAGTTTAAGCTAGTGTAAAAGGAATCTCCATATCACCATAGTCCCTATAGTTCAATGATTATTTGGAGTTCAGCAGACTAATTCTAGTACTAGTTCAGCAGAAACAAAGATGCCTTGATTCTCTTAGTCCTTCCACCTGGCACCCTAAAACGGCGGCCTGATGGCAACAACATAAATTCCCCATGTAGGGGGTGATCAGAACAGTCCAGAATGTCTTCCCAAGAACCCGTATGATAAATGTCAGTGAGCTGGGCCTGACTCACGCCAATAATTTTGCTTGCTACTCTGGTAAGGCTATTAAGTATCTTCCAGTTTGACAGGTTGAGATTGCCATACCATGCCACAATGCAGAAAGTTAAGATAGATTCAATAAAACTCTGATAAAAAATAGTCATCATGGTATTGCAAACATTAAAACAATTGATTTTCCTGAAAAAGAAAAGACGCTGTTGTACTTTTTAAAAAAATACCATCCGCATTGGGTTCAAAACACAGCTTTCTGTCAATAACAGTGCCGAGATATTTGTAGTTTTCCACCAGTTCAATATCAGAGCCTTTAATGGCCGTTGAAGTGGGGCTGGGTGATGACTTTCTAAGGTCAACGATCATATCCTTGGTTTTTGTAATAGAAGATAGAATTGATAGAATAGAATTTCCCCCTGTATGATCACCCGACTTATTAACACCTCATGTTCAGCTCATGTTGAATGCTGATGTGTGTGTACCTGTGGGGGTAGACTGTGTTGATGTGTGTTCCGTGGCTGGGGCAAGTGGAAGCCAGTGACAACGTGTCGTCATGGTAACAGCAGGGGCGGTCAAGCGCCCGCAGGTGTAGTAACTCGTCCGAGCGTGTGAAGGCAGGGTTATCCAGAGAGTCTGCCGATCCGGCCCATGAACGCAACCAGAACCGGCCTGATAACTCATCAAAATGGTTGAACCTGCGATAGCTGCACACACACACACACACATACACACACACAAACAAGCACACACACAAACATGTACACACAAACACAGACACACACGCTGTTGGCTCTGATTTTGTTGATGTCTATGAGTTCATTTCATTTCCATTTAAATCCATTTTGGATATAGTATGTATAAGTGTTGTTTTATCACCCAAGGACTTAAGTTAAAAATATAAATTTACCATATATATTTTTTTAATTTTATGCCATCAATCATTATAATAATAAGTAAGAGTAGTTGTTGCTTGGTGGCTATCTTATTCAGAGCTAGGACTCGTTAAGTTTTCCATCTACACTAAGTTTAATTATAATTAGACTTTAATGTCTCACTAGAGTTAAAAGTTGCACTAGAAAACTTTGCATGTTGGCAGTTGGGAGCGAGAGGTAATGGTTTGAACTTCAATGCCAAGTATTTATTAACTAATTATTAACTAATCATGTAACGTGACATCAGTAAACTGCACATAGTGGCTGCCGATCTGTGAATGCTTCACATCAAAAGATACCAAGAGCATGGAGGCAAAAGATCTAACGGTGAGTCCTGCTTTCTCTGGACGGAGCGCTCGCTTGCTGCTGTTTAGGACAGTTTGTATTTCACACTGAAGTTTTGATTCAGGCGGAGAAGTTTGCTGAGCAGTGTCCATACCAAACAACAGAATTTAGAACCGACGGCGTCTCAGTTAAGGTGGATGGGACGCTCTTCTCTGTTCAAACCCCACTATGTGACTTTGACTGACAAGACTAAGGTGTGTTTTTACATAAAAATCTTTCCTAGTACAGCTTTAAGACTAATGTCTCACCATTTACTTCATGTCTACTGCATAGCTTGCATCTATGCAGTTCAGCAGCCAGACTATGACACCTAGTGGAGATTACTGTAACTACAATTATCATGTGTAGTCGTTACAGTCACAGTGTTTTTGTATTTCCTCCTCTCTCCCTTCCATCTTCTCAAAACATCTGATCTCTCCTCAGCAGTCTGGAAGTGTTATTACCATATAAATCAAATGAATCCTTCCAGTTCTGGTGTCACGTTCATTCAAATGCCTTTTTCTGTGGGCTGTGTGAGATGAGTCGGAGATTCAGTGATGTCCGTGTATGTGTATGTGTGTGTGTGTGTGTGTGTGTTTGTTCTGTTATTGTATACTTAAGGCCCACCCAGTAGCCCATGGGAATCCTCACCCACACGCCCTGACACAAACACCCTATAATCTCTCATTCACGCTCTACATAATGTTTTTACTGGATCCACCCCAGCCCTCTTGACTTCTAATCATGTGAATGTCCCAGTGTTTTGTATTGTACACTGTGTGCGTGCTGTGATTATATATGTGTATGTGAGTGAGTGGGTGTGTATACCTGCTCCGAGTCTGGTCCACTTTGGCCTGGATCAGCATGGCCCGGTAGCGTCGCACCGCCACAAGTGCCAGAATGGCAATTACAGTCACCATGATGAGTAAGATGGCGAGACACGCCCCCGCCAGCCGCGCTCGCGTCATCTTCACGTCACACCTCTGACCCATGTACCAGAAGTCCTCTCCTACAAGGCAGCTGACACACGCAAACATATACTACCAGTCAAAAACACATTTTTCTTTATTTTTTTTTTTACAATTTTCCACATTTTAGAATAATAGTAAACCTATGAAATAACACAAATGGAATTATGCAGTGACCAAAAAGTGTTAAACAAATCAAAACGATCTTATATGTTAGATTCTTTAAAGCAGTCACCCTTTGCCTTGATGGAAAGGCAAAGGCTTTGGAAAGAAATTCATACATAGGCATCAACTTCACTATTTATATTTATCTAAAAAACTAATTCCAAGCATTTAAGCATAAGTCTATAGATCAAAATGGCTTTAAGATCACAAAAAACATAGTAGCTACATTCAATCAGGTGTGTCCAAACTTTTGACTGGTAGTGTACACTCTCATAAACAAACTTTGCTTGGATGGATGGAGAGAAACAAAACATGTGTGTGTGTGTGTGTGTGTGTGTGTGCGTGTGCCTGCGTGAGTGCGTGCGTGTGTGCGTTTTCTCACCGGCAAACTGGAAGCTGGCCTGGATGGTGCGTGCAGATGCCGTGGTGGTGGCAGTAGTCAGAGTGGCAGTCAGAGGAACAGCTGTGGTTTGCAGTGGCAGGCTGGGACACACACTCGTAGCCTGCTGGACACTGCAGCAACCAGTCACACACACCCCCCTGCAGACCTGGAGGGGACACGTGTGAGTGTGTGCATGTGTACGTTAAAACAGTCAGCCATGCAAACAACTCTAAAAAGGTGCAGCTGCCAGCTACTCCTTCCCTCTTTAACTGAAGTTACTTCTAATACAGAGAAAATAAATGATGATCCTTATAGCAATAATAATAGTGCTTGCATGTGTTCTTGTTGACATCAATAAGTACCCATAACACTGTGCAATTTTTGCAGACGGGGAAAACCAAAAGTGAAAGGAGTAAGATGATTACATGCCTCATTAACCTGCTCAATATTGGAGTAAGCCAGGCATCTTAACCAGATTTCTCATAATTGGATTGTGATCTAAACCAAGTTATTCTAACTGAGTTATGATGTTTACATGTGTCAACCTAAAGTGAGAGCTAATTAAGTAACCGTGTTAAGAATGGAATTCTCCATGTAAACGTGACTGCGGCTGACCATTTACCCAGCACTATAACTCAATTGTCCTGATACACTAAGCCCCACCCAACTGGCACCCTGAGAAAGTCAAAACAAACACTAAAAATGATTTGCAAATACTGTTTGGTTCTGGTCTGATTTGTTCCTACAATGACATTATATTAAGACCTCTTCAGACAGTGAGACCCCTGAATGCAGGCTCACCTCCCACTGTGATGTTGGTGATCTTGGACGATCTGAAGCTCCTCCCCTCGCGAACAGCCCGAGCCAATCCTGTTCGTTCCAGCAGTGATGCAGGTCCTGTGATGCCCAGCCAGTCCAGAGCCTCTCTGGTTCTGAACTCCAGCAGACTCTGCACTGCAAGGCCACTGCAACAACAGCAGAAGAGTAGACTGTTACTTTCTCTACCTCTCTCAGAGCAATCCTCTCTCTTTATCTTTCTCTCCATGCCTCCAACCTACTATAACCTCACGATTTATACAGTATATCTTCCTCTCTCCATCTCTCTACTCCACCTCACCTGCTCCAGACTCCCAGCAGCCTGTTGAACCCTGGAGCTTTCAGTAGGTATGGCTCCACCTGAAAGAAAAGAGGAGTGACAACACTGAATGAAAGTTTGAAACTTTAATAATGTGTGTGTGTGTGTGTGTGTGTGTGTGTGTGTGTGTGTGTGTGTGTGTGTGTGTGTGTGTGTGTGTGTGTGTGTATCTTCTCCCACCCAGGCAGCAGTGTCTTCCTCCAGACCAGCAGTTGAAGCAGAGCTGGACTCTTCTACAATGATCTGCAGCAGCAGCTCAATGGACTCCACTGGAGTGAACAAGCAAATTAGTCTGTTACTATATGCCTGCAATCTGGATAATTACATAAACACACACACATATATACAGTACCTCTGATGGTTGCAGGCTGGTCTGGTACGATGTAGAACTTCGGTGTCTGAGTAGTTGTGGAGCTCCAGGCAGGTGAGGGGGGTGATGCAGACGTTGTGTGCGCCAAACTGCTTTCCTGGCTGGGATACGGGTCAGTCCAGGACGGGGGTTGCTGTGGTGATCCAGCTGTGACAGAGTGTGTGGTTGGGCCACTGGGAGTCGGAGACAACTGCGAAGGGGCTATTGATATGATGAAGTGCTCATCCTCTTCCTCTGCTCCTCCCCCTCCAGCTCCATGTCCAGATTCTGTGTTTGTAGTTGTGTGTGAGGGCAGTGCAGTGTGTGTGGTGGTAATATAGTCATGGAGCTGTTTATGTGTAGTAGAAGAGGGCAATGGCAGGGGTTTATATGTTTGAGGTGTGTGTGTAGATAAAGATTTTAGTGTTAGTGTTTGCGAGGGTGTAGGTACAGTTTTGCGTTGAGTGAGGAGTGTGTGTGTAGGGGACTCAGTGGTAGAAGAAGAAGTCAAAGGCAAGGGTGTGTGAGTGGTGTGTAAACTACCCGGCAAGGTACTTTGTGTTTGGAGCGGGTATAAAGCTATAGATGAGGGTGTGGATGCGTCGCCATGTGAGACTGTTGATGGCAAAGAAGGAGCATGAGTCGGTGAAGTAACTGCTAAGGATGCGTGTGTATGCGAGACCTCATGTGAGAGTGCAGGAGTGGGACGCAGTGTGTAAGTTTCTGTGTCAGTCCCCGTCCCCTGCAAAGGCTCTTCCCCTCTCGTGTCATTATTAAAATTTCTGGTTGTGGTGACAGTTGAGTCCAGGACTAAATCCCGCAGCATGAGTGGTGCTGTGGGTGAGGGAGGAGAGCCTCTGTAACCTGAAGTCCAGCCATCGTCTTTGGTGATGTCACGGCTGCTTTCGGAGGCAGAGGAGGTAGGGGACTCATTAGGGCTAAAGGTGTTTGAGGGAGTGTATGTATTAATGACATTTCTTGGCGTGTGTGTCGCTTTGTTGCTCGTCTGTGTGTATGGGGAGAATGTGTAAGAAGGAAGGGAGTGTGTGAGACTGTCTGTGTGTTGTCTTTGCGGAGAGTTTGTTTGGATCTGTGTGGCAGCCGGACCGGGGTTGGGAGTGACAGTGTGAAGCATCTCTGTGTTTTCAAAGGACCCAAATGCAGCAGGTTGACTGGTAATGTCCGATGCAGCAGATACAAATGAATCAGTTCGTCTAGCGTCTGGATAAGATGACACTTCCACTCCAGTTACAACAGAAGTGTCCCGCTCTGTACTGTGGGTGGAAGATGATCGATTAGTCCTACTGGGAGAGGATGATGGCGATGACGCATTGGCTCCAGTATCAGTGTGTGCGCTGCTTGAGTCATTCCACTGTGGTTCGCTGGGTGACTTTAAAGGGTCAGAGGTGACCGCTGTGGCAAGGCCGGCGTGAAGTCTATCTGTGCTCCGCTGGCTCCTCCAGGCATGCGGTTGTTTCATTCCAGGACCCCCATCCACAGGCCCAGCATGTGGGATTAGGATGGTACCAGTCGCCCAAGACCTCAGGAAAGACGACGGCTGTGGGGGAGAAGGGGTGAGAGGCAGGGCACCGGAGCTGGATTCAGTGGGGTCAGTTTGCGGTGTGTGTGTGGCTGTATGCGTGTCTGTGTGTTTAGATGGGTGAATTTCTGTATATCTGTGTGTGTCTGTGCCAAGCACCATGTTGGAGCTACCGACCGCTGCATCAGTCAGTGCGTGTGTCCTCTGGGTTTGAGGGTGTGTGTCTCTGTGTAATGTATGTGGCGTGTGAGAGTATGTTTCTGTGCTCAGTGTGTGTGATGTGGGAGTCAGCGTGTCCGTAATCAGTGTGTGTTGTGTGCGAAAATGTGACATGTGACCCTCAGTGATGTGAGCAGCCCCAGACGTATCCGCTCCATTGTCTGGTTCTTCCTGAGGAAGAGGGGGAGTTTCCCTATCTGCTGTCCCAGCCATGGTGAGCCCTGCCTGGGGAGAGGGGGGGTGCAGCAGCCCCTGGTCCTGAAGGGAGGGACCAGACCCAGACTGAGGCACTGAACTCCACCCCAGCCCTACATAGAGGTGATCTATGCCCCTTTCTGTCCCTCTTAACGCCTCCTGCCCTTGCTGGGGTACAACAGGCGCCCTGCTTGTAAAGCTGGTTCCTGTCTGAGACCAAGGTATGGCAGTGGAGGGGTCTTGGTCTGAGTCTAGGCTGGTGTGGTGCTCCGAGGAATTCCTCTCAACTTCCTGAACTGGGATGACCAGGAACAAACACAAAGACAGAGAGAGACAGGGTGAGGAGAGAATGGAAACCACAACAACATAACATCTCTCCCTCTCTCTCTCTCACACACACACACCACAATGAATGTGATAAGAACTTTCCTACTGACAGATTTACAGCTTGCAGTGAGGTTGGAACAATTGTTCAGCCACCAGTTCCACCCAGTGCAACCAAAGAGTATCATAACATTCCTCTTCTACTGTAAACAAAAAAACGGACTCACCATAACACCTCTTTTGTATTCATATGGACACCAACATTGCACGTAACATAGGCCATAAACACTACCGGAACCCTTGTTGGGGACCCAGTGGTAAACCAAGTCCATCTGACCCAAATATCATTACACCTATTAGATCAGACCCTCATGATCAGGGTGCAAAGCTAGGCTAGTGGGCCTTACTAACTCAATAACTAAAACTGGGTAATTGGGTAACTTTATTGGCAAACAAGTAACAGCACAAATAGTTTCTCACCATGATAGGACAGCTGAATTGTGTTTGAAGAGTGTCCCGCTCCTCTCCAAGTAAGGGCAGCTTTGTTTCTGTCACAGCCGGAGAACAGAGCAGCACCTCTGGTCTCCAGGACTTGCTCCTCCTGGTCCCAAACACAGCGCACCGATATGCTTGAACCACTTTCCAACCATGCCAACTCTAAACGTACCGTTTGACCCAGTGGAATATCTATCGTCCAAGTGCAAACTGTGACCAGCGGGCTTTTGTCAGGCTGGTGGTTTATGGGGCTAAGCCTGTCGGTGTCAGTGAGTTGCCCTGGTAAAGTGAGACTGATGTGACCAGAAGGCTCTTGGTCCAGGTGGACAGTCCCACCACACTGGTGGTGCAACAAGGCCAATACTTTACCTGAGGAAATAAGTAACATAAGAGAGCATTACTTTGGCATGAAATCTTCTGAATTATGTGTGATGTTGCAGTACAAACCAAGCCTCAGCCTGGCATCAGGGAAATTCAATTTGGCTTCTTCCAAACCTATTTCATACTGACAATAAAGAAGCTCCACCATAACTCGTGAATTGTTTTTTTAAGTAGATAATGAGATAGATAAACAATTCCAAGTAAATGCCCCAACTTGAACAGCCAAACCTTTCACAAATCTGCCCAATAACACTACAGAGTCCAGTGATACAGAGTTCCTTACCTGTTGTGATAATGCAGAGCAACAGATAGGCGTGGAGCTGCATTTCCAATCCTGAGACATTTCAGTGTCGGAGCCACTATTAATTCCAAATCCATACAGATTTCAGAGTTATCCGTGCGTAATAGTGAGAACAACCAAAGCGCGCACACAAAATGATCTCCGCTTGTCCGCCGGACTGTCCCGAGCTGAGAGGCGTCAGAAACTTTCCTTCTCCATCATTTCCTTCTAACGGAAATCGCAGTGTTGTCAGGGGTACAGCGCCACAGTCACCTAAATTAGATACACGTGTGTGTGTCATGTAAAGCAGGGCAGAGAGAGTGAGAGAGAGAGTGAGAGAGAGAGAGAGAGAGAGAGAGAGAGAGAGAGAACTTTAAACTCCCCTAGGCTGTTCCGTAGGGTCGTTTTAATTTACCGAGGCATTTTAAAAGATGAGACGAAGGAATCCGGTAGTCTCGGCGGGGATCATTTTTTACACACCACATAAGCGGTATTCAGGAAACCTTTACCACAGGACACATGGAGACATGAAAGGGTGCGCAGTTCATTAGTGCTTTATTCACATTTACACCCCACCATGTCAGCCATGCAGGGAAACTGCCGCCCGAAGACAGCGGGCTCATTTGGCATTGAGTAGGCTAGAGGTAAAACCAATTTAGCTGCTGTCATTTACCCTAAAAATGTAGATCTAGCTATATATTCGAAGACACCGTTCACCTTAATTACATTTTTTTATTTGCATTAAAGATCACACAATGATTTCTCTCTTTAGTTTATTGAAGACATGCCAAGGATTTGACAATGACACAATAGAAAATTCTTCAAATAGCCAGCACAGATAAAACATGCTAAATAAATGTAAAGGAGACAGTTGAATAGCATTACATCATTTAGTAGGAAAAATACATGTCTAACCCCATAATCATTTGATTTATATCCTACTCTAAGCTATGTAGCAAGCATGTAACAATGTGACGGATTGGTTCACTGTACTTAAAATGGTTTTAATTAGAACCTAAACTAAATAACTGAGTGGCATCACCCAGAATGCATTTCTCACTCTGGAGATGGCTTGTACTGGTTGCAGTTTTCTCCTGTCAGGTGACGGTCGCAGGTCAGTGTGGTGCTGAACTTGAAGCGCCCTCTCTTGGTTGAACAGGTGTGTGTCTGTGTCCCCTGCTTCAGGTACCTCACACACGATCCCAGGAGGTCGTCCCAGTACCAGTCCTCATCCCACACCTCGATCGTCAGACCCAGGTGTGTGTCCACCTTCATAACAAATCAATTAAAATAACATGAAAATATACCTTCATAGTGTTGAGTTTGAGTCGTCACACAAACAAACAAACAGTTCTCTATGTCAAGACAAACTATTGAGAAAATGAGTGCATATCCCATCTTGAGAATGTAATGTGAAAAAAATATATGTATATGTTAAAGATGCAACAGGTAACCAATAAATACAGTATTTTTTAGTAGAAAATGGGTTAATTTTTATTTATTTTTGGGAGACCACATGTAGCTGATGTCATTGGCTGTATAAATGAAGCCAAATGATGAGATTAAAGTGATACATTTTTTTGTCTCAACTGTGGACTTTTGAAGTGATCTGTAACGTGAAGATAGGTGTTCACCTTGCCCAGATCATAGCGAGCATTCCAGTGGGGGTAGTTTGACCTGATCATACGGGTCCTCTGGTAGATGGAATCGAAGCGCAGCGTAGCATACCTGTGAATGGGAAAAAACAAGGAAAAGCAAAATACTCAGTAACATTTGTGCTTGATACATCATGCATACAGTGCCCATCGACCCACCCCCCGCCTCTACGCACGCCTCAGTCTTGCCCCATGGATCTCCTTTCAGCTGCCAGGCTTCAATGATGGTCACCACCAGTGTGCCCCTCCAGGCCTTTTGGGGGCAGCAGTTGGGGGCCAGGTTCGGGACGGAGCTCCCGCAATACGGTTCTCTGGGAGAGTGCTGGGAGATGGCGTTCTCTCTCAAGTAGTCCTCGATGGCAGCCTTCACCCCTGCCTTCTGTGTCCGGTCTGGCACCAGTTCGTACATTGGTCTCAGGGAGTGCCTAGTGATGCCAGGGTGGTCCTTGAGGGTTTTCAGCCAATTGCGGTAGCCCAGGGAGTCATTACGGGTGAGTGACAGCTCCCCCACCCAACCAGTGCCCCCTACCACTTCTGTGAAGTGTTGGTGGAGGCCGGAACTGTAGAGGGTGGAGACGTCCCGGTTCTCTAGTATGTTGGTGCAAAACGTTCTGCTTGTGGGTAATGTGATCTTCCCCAGGCCTACAGAGAGACCCAGCGACAAGCAGGACTTAACCTAGAGGACAGGAGATGAAAGAAGATGGTATTTGTGTTATGTGTTATAATGTTGCCTTCAAGTGCTCCTCTTTAAGCTTCTGCTTCTGAGACTGGAAGTTGTAAATACGACATTTCACGCATTCAAGTGCTTTTGATTGAAATAATAACAAAATGGTCGTATTTACAGCTTTGTTGGGTTTTTCATGTGCGCTCAACTTGTAATTACGGTATTTCCCACAGAAGTTGAAAGGCAGGGTAAGTGTGTGTGTGCGTGTGTGTGTATGTGCATGTGTGTGTGTGTATGTGCAGATGTACTGTATGCAGGCCTGTTTGTTACATGTACCTGGTGTCTGGAGAAGCCATTCAATGTGGACAAACAGGTACTTATAGCTGTGAGTCTCCTGAATCGCCCCCCAAGGTAAACCTGAAATTAAATATAATGATGTTATGACAAAAAATATGGTATTTACTACTGTGAAAGAAGGAAATAAAAGAGGTGTGTGTGTGTGTGTGTGTGTTAACCTGGCGGATATAGTGTGTGCCGTAGATATCTATGAGCCGTCTGTACTGGGCCCGGCTGGAGGAGGTGTAGGACCCAGGAAGGCTGGCCAGATCCTTACGAAACTCAGAGCTGAGGGGCGCTCTGCTTGACACACGGTAACTAAACAAAACAAAAAAATCATCTGTGCATGGAAACTTCACTGAAAAATCCAAAAGTCTACGGTGAGTTGGGGTTGTGACACTCTACCTGTAGTGGCTGCAGCTGACCCTGTGGGTGCTGAAGGTGTAGCGGTCCTCTCTGCTCCTGGCTGTAGCAAAGTCAGCCGCCGTTGAACGCGTTCCTCCCACCTCCAGTTTGGCAGTCAAAAACTTCTTCCATTCTAGCCCGACCTAATAAAAACAAGAAGCACTTGAGTTGCCCAATGTCCCGCCATAATCTCCACAATATATTACTCATAACCAGCTATCCTAATGTCATATTAAGCAAATTTGTGCATTAATTATCAAATATGTCAATGTCAACATGTCTTCACATAACACATGAGCAGTATTAATATAAACGCCTATCTTAAAGCATTAAGGAGTTATAGTAGTTTCAAGTAATTCATATGCATCATAAAACACATTAATATGCAAATTTATGCAACAAGGTGCTCTAAAATCTAACCAGATCATCTACTCTATAGGAGGTATGAAGTATGAAGTTTCTATCATGTAATGTTCTTGAGTTATTGTCTACACACAGAGACAAACAGATACCATAATGTCCTGCATAGCATGGTGGCATGCCATAAAAACAATATTTATATAAATATAAATATAAATATAAATATAAAGGGATATGGGTGAGGAAAGAGCTGTGGTTGGTTCCCTACCTTCCAGTCACGGCTGTCCTGGTAGGTGTACGTTCTAATCAGTGAGCTAGGGACACAATCACAGGAAATAACCATCTGAATCACTTTCATTGAAAACATGTATACACAAATAAAGAGAGAACAGAAATAGAATTATCAGATAATCAACATAATATATGTAAGATAGCACTCCTAAACATAAATGTTTAGGTAATTAGAATCCTGCAGCACATTTTACCTGATGGAGGTGTGTGCACTGCTGTACTGACGAAGGGAACAGCGTCTGTAAGAGCGCCAGTCCACTGCAGACACTGGCAACTGAAAATGAGGATGGCAGGTTTAGTATAGATGCACATGTGTGCTTGTTTGTGTGTAACATTGTTTCAGTTAGCGGGGAGTGGCTAAGCCCCTGTCTGTGTCTTCAGTATTTATATTACTTTCTGCTGCCTGGAGCCTTGATGAAGGTTGGAGCAGAGAGTGCAGGTGCGGTTCGGGGTGAGGTAGGTCTTCATGTCGACCACGTAGGCCCCTTTGCGCTGCAGGGTGACCACATCGAAGCCCTCCCCCGCTAAGTTGTGGCCTGGTACAAAGGGAGCCGACACACACTGGCTATAGCTCCCAGTCCAACAGGACAGAACGGGGGGCTGGTACGACAGGAACAGGAGGAGGCTCAGGTAGAGGAGGGGTGGGGTGAAGGAGGAGAGCATGGCTGGGGACTAAGAGAGCAAGAGAGAGAGAGAGAGAGAGAGAGAGAGAGATTCAGAGGAAAACAGAGAAAGTAGATGAGGAACTGAGGAACTTAGTCATTTTAGATAATGACATGATTATCAGGTAACAAGAACTGTAAAAGGCAAGGCAAGTTTATTTATATAACACATTTTGTACACATAGGCAATTCAAAGTGCTTTACACAAGGTATATAAAACATTAGATAAATACAGGATAAGATAAATAAAACAAACATAAAAAGGGATAAAGTGTATAAGAAGAGAGAATAAAGAATTAAAATGCATAATGAGAGAATAATTGTAGAAGCAATACAACTGTCATTTGATGTGTTTGTTTGGCTTTGCAGGGTTGTTCCTCAAAAGCACCATGCCACTCTAATGGATGGTTGATGGAGGACTTTATTTGTAAAGTAATGCTGACACTTTCAGTTACTGAGTTGCTTCTGCAGTTTCCATCTACATTTCCCTCCAACTTTAATTAACTCACTTTTGCTCTCACAGCTGCCCCAGGAATCTGCAGTCTCTTATTTTTCCAAACCCTCTATTCACTTCAATAATTTTTGAACACATATAAAAATCATATTTCTAACACATTCAAACTACAACAACACAGACTGTGCTAAGTGGAGTGAAATTAGGTCTATGGTTATAATTCATAGGGAACTGGCCCTGGCATTGCGATTGACAGTATTGGTCAAACTCATGCCTGTGTGTGATGAGAGTGATGATGATATTTAGCTTGAAAGTTAAAATACTGAATAGCAGGGTTAATGCTAACTTTTTATCTTCAGATCTGCAACTCAACAAAACCTTTGCTATGATAACATTATATAATGTGTGGCTCTGTGTGAGCACAGTTTTGACATAAATATGAAGAAATCACTAAAGCTATTTAAGTAAAAAAAACAAAAAACAAAAAAAACATGCATATATATATATATATATATACATATACATAAAATTTATATATATATATATGTAGAGAGAGAGAGAAAGAGAGCAAAAGTACCTGAATGGGAATTTGTAACAATTTTCCAATTATTATCGGTCTACGGTAATGTCTTCCGAAGCAGATGCAGAGAGGGTTCAGCCCAGGAGGTGGTGAGGCTGCCTAGTCTGCAGGTGAAGCCACACAGCACTTTTATATGGTCGGTCATGTGATGGAGTGACAGATATAAATGACAGATATAAATTTCCTGAATTCCAAAATGAAACTATCTGAAAGAACAGGATAAACCACCATGTTTCAGAGAAATGGGTTGGTATCTCACAGCTGTAAACCATCGCTTCGATTCCTGTAAATGTGACCTGTAAACCTTGAGCCAAGCTAGACTGACAACGTTTTTCATTATGCATAATATTGATATTATTAACCACTCTTCCTCTAATAGACGTATCTTAATTATCAATTCAATATCAGACTTATCTTAAATTTTCAATACATTTCATTTTTTTTCAATTTTTTTTTAATCAATATTTGATTCTTTGCAAGGAAATCTGGAATTGGAATCTGTACCTGCCACCTATCATGGCAGGTTGGAAAAATTAGGACGGTATGTGCATCTGTGTTTAAAATGCATTTAGCCTACATCTGCATGGAAAACTTTCTCTAGAGTTAGGAATCCTTTTTGATTCCTAACTCTAGATCCATGCAGGAAAGATGGCAAATTTAAATCTGTTCAGCAGCAATATGAATAATTGAATTTGGTAAAGAGGGGACTGGAAAGCAGCAGTGAAGAAAAATGGCAAAGATAGTTCATTTAATGTTAAGAATCCAATGAATTCTTATCCAATTGATTTAATAGTGTTAAGTAGATTTACACGGAAACTGGCATGCAAAGATACATACTCACAGGCACGCGCGCACACACACACGCACACACACACACACACACAATGGCCATCACACACACAATGGCCATCTCTGATAAGGGAAGCTGTCAATCAAATTTCTAACCAGTCCATCAAGGTGTGTTCCAGGGGCCACTTACAGTTTACAGTAAGACACCTGACTTACAAGAAACGAGTGTGTTGAAAAAGAGTGGGGTGGGGCGGGGCGGGGTGGGGTGGGGTGGGGGTGGGGGTGGGGTGAGTGGGTTGAATAACACCAATGCAGACATTTTTCATTCTAACATTTACTGAGTTCTAGATACCAGGCACTATGTGCTAGTCAAACACAAAATGTAAATCTATTTTGCAGCCGTGAAAAGGTTTGTTTATATTCGTTGTTGGGAAGTTTGCTTAGGGTGCTCTTTCTCAGCAGTGCCCTACTTTGCATTCACACACACACACACATTTCAAAACACACTAACAGCTGGGAGCTCCCTGAGAACAGAAGCAGCTGAGAGTTGTGTGCCTTGCTCAGGGGCACATCAAAAGCAGAGATCATCGTTCCTTCTCACACCCCGGCTACTTCAGGGGTTCGAGCCAGCAGCATTCCTTTGACAAGCCTGCTTCTCTAACATTCGGGCTACTGCTCACTGAGACACGGCTTACAGGTTTTCCTTCTGTACTCACAAGTTAAATGTGGGTCACACTTGTTTGGAGAGTCCGATGATGTTGATACTTAACTTATTATCAAGTGACTATAAAGTGTCACAAAAAAATCTACTGAGTTTCAAGTGATACTCATAATTGTGTGAAAGGTAGTCTATAGATATTCAGTGTCTGTGCTAGGGTTAATCTTAGGGTTGGGGTTAATGTTAGAAATAGGGTCAGGTTAGGGTTAGGTTTAAAAATGGTGTCAGGGCTCAGGTTGGGTTTAGGCTAGGGTTACATAGTCTGTGGAGAGACGCACCAAATAACACTTTGTTGAACATCTACTGTCTGTCTATCAACATTGAACTATCCAAATGAAGTGTTACCGAAATGTGCGTCAAGTGAAAGATGTTAACAAAAAATAAATAATAATAATCATGTCAGAAGCATCAAAGAAGTTGAGCATCTTTCTCCATCCCAGTCCAACTAAATCACACTCAGGGTCTGCAGTATTAGTTGCATTAGAACTATTACTTCCCTCAAAATCCTTCCAGTCCACCTGAACTTCATACTGCCAGGTACTGGGGGGCCTGAGGACAACACACACACACACACACACACACACACACTCCCTGTGCTATTACATAAATCAAAACTTGCTGAGTGAATTCATCAGTGGTTGTTTTTGTGACACAAATCATCCACTGTTATATTTTTATCTGCAAGTTTGCACTGTTTCCATGACCAGTCCATCTTTCAGATGTAGTGAGGGGGCTGGCAGACACAATTAAACAGGAATGCTCATCCACTAAAAGCAAAGTAAATGTAACATTTGTCTTTACTGTTCTGTCATGTGACACAAGTTCACATACATTCCTAAACAAATCCTTGCCTCTCTCTATCTCTCTCACATGCATACACAAAGGTGTGGGGTAATATTCTTAAACATATTATTTGATCAATGTGTTGCAATAAGGAATAATGATTCACAAAAAAAGAATTGAGCAAGACGAGACTTACAAAACAAGAGACTTTTTAATGATGGAAGAAGAACAATTCTTACATGGTGGTTTTTGTCAGTTACAGCCCAAACAACACACATTTTTGTGTAACAGTTTGCTTGAACCTTGACGCTTTTAAAAGCTGTGGAATTGATTATTAAGACAAAGCAACTATAAACTGCTGTGTACCGAAGTGCTTTTCCAAGTGGAGAATGAAAACCAATGATTCTGTGTTTCAACAATTGCACACTGTTCAATTTGAGCATCCGCATGTTATGGGGACAAAACATTCAAATCACAAATGTTGGGAATATTGGTGTTCTCTCCATATGCATACAGTTCTGATGAATCAGTTTTCAAAAGAATAATACAGATAGAGGAACAGCTTTGGCACACATACAGTAGACGCGTTGGAAAAAGGGTCGGGGGAGCTAAATGTAAATGGTCCTTTTGAAGACATGCACATACAAACAAAAACACAAGCACTTGCACACACACGTTCTCGTACTCCACTCATCTTGTGATCCTGCATCGTGTGAAACTGTTTCCAAAAGGGGGCAGTCACTTCCATAGGGTCACAGGCACTCTCACTTTTTTTATATAACGGCGCTGCCACGGTTAAAAAAAACAACTCTGAGGTCATATAGGAACAATCTGTAATATTCTCCAAAGTTCAAAGTCTAATGAAATTATTCATACATATCCACTGGTACTTGGAAGAAAATGATCCCTCTTAAAATAATGTGATGCAGCCTACAAGCTTGGTTTATTGGTTGGTGTGTATTGTTAAAATAAATCATAGGACTGGGTGGGTTGGACTATGTGCATGTATGTATGTGTGAGAGAGAGAGGGAGAGACAGAGAGAGAGAGAGAGAGAGAGAATGTGGCCTCTTCTCTTCATCCAGTACGAAGGATGATATGCACTCCAGAGTCGGTGAAAACAGGACCACTCATGTCTCCCACTTTGAGAGCAAAGGAGGCATCCTCAAAAGGCTTCTGCATCTGACCTGCAACATGCACACAGATGTGTTAAAGCTGCAATATGCATGACTTATTTGTCACATTATAATAACAATAAATAAACAGGATACATTACACATTATCAGTCTGTGCATCTCTGTGGCCTGTGTGTACGTGTCTAAATCCATTGTAACTTAATTTCAATATATCACAGCCGGTCATGTATAATTAGATGAATTACTTGTCCTTAACTACAGTGAGAGCAGTGTCTGATTAAATCCAGTGGTGAACAGGAGAAATATGCCAGTCTCTGCACTGTGCTCATCTTCACTTTCTGTCTGAGTGTTGGCCAGTTTTACACATCTCAGATCAACAAGTGTCAAGTTACCATTTCACACACGCAGCTGTGGAATTTGAAGTTTCACATTTGGTTCAAGTGCAATCCTGCTGGTCTACTGGTCTGTGCATCGCGAAATGACAGTTGTATAGCCAGCTCTCTATAATGTGATGTGAATTTGACAAATTTGGGATTAAAATTATTTCTTGGGACAGCTGCCCAGATAAAAGCCTATGTATAGAAAACCACTGGGAGTTTTGTATGACATTATATGTAATATCTCTTCTTACTCACTGGATGGAGTTAGGAAACAGTGGGAAACTGACTTTGGAGAAGAATTGATGATCAATGGAAGGCAGTATTTCATCTTTTTTTTTTTTTTTTTTACTTTTAAATATGTGTTTTTCACTCGACTAAAGTTTTATTTCAAATTTAGTTTATTTAAAAATGAGAGAGTAGAGCTGGCGTTGATACATGTGCAATGTATTCAACCCCCGATTAGCAACAGCATAATGCCTTACACTTCTAATACTTAGAAACATAATGTTCATAGCTTAACTGAATAAAATAGAGAAAGCTAACACATATTACAAGATTTCTTTCTCAGAAAAACCTTCAGGTTCATATGGCACTAGTTAACTGGACATGAGGAAAACGGTTGAAAAGTAGAATGTAAAAAGCAGCGTTCATCTTTGCGGCACCTTTATGATCATGTGTCATGATCATAAAGGTGCCGCAAAGATGAACGTTAAATATGGAGTGAAACATTGGGGAAATAGTAAAACATTCATCTTTTACCTTTTGTGTTGCTCTATTTTTTTGCCGCCTCAATTAAAAAAATACACCTTCTGAATACAATCATTACATTTTTGAATTGTCATCTACCAATTGCCTTTCCCCAGAAAAGACTTTCATTTAGACACAGTCAATACTCTTAGCTGCCTCAAGTAATGCCTTTGGGCGTTTCCATCCAACAAGATTGAAACTATTTGAGTCAAAACCACAAGGCCTAAAAGTGCTTTAAGATCATCTTTGTATGTCTCCAGAATACACCCAGCAAACATTTTTTTTCTTTCTCAATTCTTTATAAGGGCAAATATCATCTGGCACATTTTGGAAACCAAGTTCATGGAAGAAAATAAAAAACATAACATTTCAATTTGATGGGCAATGCATCCGTCAGTTTACATGACGCTTACGAAAGTGCTTATTAAATCTGACGTAAGACATTCTTAGCCACTTGATCCTCTGGACAATATCTAGCTGTATTGTTACATTCACGAAAATACGCTGTGCTCATTTTGACAGACGGCCTGTGTCAAGACACTAGGTGCTCCGCCACAGTGAGGCAGTATTTCATCTAATACATACTTCCTCTCCATGCATCAGACATGGTTTAATACAACTTGTTTTAAGATTGTTTTAAAGGTCCATTTAACCAATGCAAGGTTGGCCAAATTTTACCCTAATATAGACTCTTGATGTCCTCATGGTAAAGGCCAACCAGCAGATTATACACGTATGTTTTGGCTCTGCCCTGACCTTATTACATTTTGGTCTGAAATGTTTAATGCTTACTCAAAGATGTTCCAAAAATATATTATTCTGAACCCTGTATGTGCTCTGTTTGGATTAGTTGGATATTGAGCAATCCGTTATCTAAACTTGAATGACTTGTGTGCAGTGCCATGGTGTGTTTGTGAATGCTTGAGTAAGAATGTTTCCGGGTGTGTGCATATTTGGTAATGTATGTGTGTATTGTTTTTGAATGTGAGTGTGCACCTCTGCCAAACAGTCCCAGGTCTCCACCGTTCCTGGCAGAGCTGCAGTCGCTGAACTGAGAAGCCAGAGCATCAAACTCCTCCTCTCCGGACTTTATCTGCTCTATATACTCTACACATACACACACAGAGTAGAAAAGAAAAGAGCACATTAAAAACTTAATGCACACTTAATCACACAATCACTCAGTCACTCGCAACTTACTCTGAATGAGTTCCAGGGCCTGATCTTTAGTGCGTGTGATGTTTTCTTCCCGCCAGGAAGATGGACGACGTGATTGATTGTGCTTCACCAGGAGGTGAGAGCAGCGCACCTAGAATGAATCAAAGAAAGAAGATCAAAATTGATCATTGGCAAACACCCTACAATCAGTACTTACACATGGTAGAGAAATGTACATAAGAACCTTATCTGGCTCTCCACGACCATCTCCCACCGGACGTTCCCACTGGCTGGCATTGGTGATGTGGTTGAAGTAATACACTCTGCCTGGATGGGCACAGAGAGGGAGGTAGAGGCATTTTAAACGTTCTTTAGGGATAAGCCAAGAGAGACAGAGAGAACACAATGTGATGGAGGGATCAACAAGGCTATACGTTAACAATAGGGAATCATATTAAGGTCACAATAATCTACAAGGCTTTTTGTGACCCCTAAACAAATCTGTAAGACCTTGTTATGAAACTCGGGGCTTGCCCAGGTTCAAAGTAATGCCGTGGAGCAGCATGACGTCATGCATGGGCCCTGTCGTAGCAAGCTTGAATGGGCCAAGTCTGACATGAGGCAAGAAACCTTACAACGAAACACCACATCTAGGAAAACACACCTATAACATCTGGTTACCCATCACTAATTCCAGTAAGTCTTCATTAAACATTAAGTTGCAACTGTCTTTTTAACAGTAAACCACGATGTTGGGCTTGCTAGCTTGCTAACGCTAGTAAGCTAAGTTACTTATTGCCATTTAGCTAACTAGCATATTTCGCCTCTCATAGCTTCTCTTTCGCTACCTGAACTGCGGCTCATTCGTTTCTCCCATCCTGACGGTAACTTCTCGTCGTCTGCCATTCTTTTTCTGCAACAGTGTTGCCAATTTTAATTTCAAGGCAGCTACCGAGTGATAGCCTGATCTGTGCAGCTAAGAAAATTACGACACCTATCGATACACCAACAGATTATTTTACGGTACGATTTGTTTTCAGAATTATGCCCGCCTTTGGCGGATCTTGTATATCCAATCATAGGCGGAAATGTACTGTCAATCACGTATGTATCAATTTCATTGGTCTAGAACCTAATACACAAACTAAAACAGTTTACGGTAAGCGAGACACACAGGCCATTCCAGAAACCACCAGCGAAAGGGAAATAGTTGGACTATTGTACACTTTCAGGTGGTAATGTCACATTTTGCACACTGTTATTGTAGCTGTAATAGGATGCTCTAGATTTGTACACAGAATGTGCCCTTTGATTGACGTGTGTGCTGTGTAGGGTCTATAGCATTGCTATCTACCTAGTAAGTTACAATTGTCAGCCATAGCTAATATTAGCTAGGTAGCCTGGCGGATTTAAACTGATGTTAAAGGCTCTGCGGCGATCTGTTGGTGAATTGTGAATAAACCGGAGACCGTAAAGCGGAACAGTAAATTAACTCGACAGTCTTTGAGTGATTTAACAACATCTTATTAATCCCAGGCGAAGGATTTTACTCTGCCCCCACACTCCACTAGTAAACCATGTGTGTTACACTAACGCTGTCTCTCTCCTTCTCTTGTCTCTGGACAGCCAGTAAAGATGATTGAGGTGGTTTGCAACGATCGCCTGGGCAAGAAAGTTCGAGTCAAGTGCAAGTATCCTTTATTAAAGCTGTAGAGATGGTGATGCCCTGCCAAACGTGTGTATTACCAGAGGCCAGACTACTTTAAACAGTGCGCAGGCATCTGCGCGCGGATTTCTGCTCATTTGTAATTAATTTCTGCTCCACTGTATTTTTCATATTCTTTCACAGCACTGCAAACATAACGTATATTAAACTTAAATGTGAGTACACCATGTCATCACACTGGTCCCTCCTTAACCTCCATGCTCCAGCTCTGAGGACACAATCAGAGATCTGAAGAAACTCATTGCTGCCCAGACAGGAACCCGGTGGGACAAGATCGTATTGAAGAAATGGTAATCTGCTCCTCTGGCATCCTGCCCTGTCCCCTGACCACAGTGGTTGTTGTGTGGCTGTTTTCTGTGACCAGCTTAACATTAAACCTCTTGCTCTGTTTGTCCTCCTAGGTACACCATATTCAAGGACCACGTGACTCTGGGTGACTGTATCCTTTAAACAAGCAGTTAATCTTCAGGATTTGACATTCTGAACTGTTTTTGATCCATCATCCCCATGTTTTTTATAACTGTTTACTAATAGTAGTTGTCACAACAATGTTTATAATCCCATAGAGGCCTGCTTACTTTAAGTGCTTAAACAGTAAGCATCACATAATTTTAGGTGTCAATGATGTACATAGGGTGAGGGAAGGGTGCCTGCAGTGTATATACTGCATCATATTAAACAGAAGCATATTTGATCAGGCCACTAAATTAAAACAACATTTTTAAACCATACTAACACTATCTATGGATCCTTTGTAATTTGTGTGTTGTCCATAGGGGATGACATTTGGCTACAAGTAACTAGTTTTGCTTGAGGATGAAATTGTTGTTGTTGTATTAGTGAATATACTTTTAGGAAGTTGATATGTTTCATATATGCTAAAAGCACATGTAACATTTTTCAGATGTCCCACATTTGTTTACCTCTGTCTCAGCCCAAATACGATGGCAGCGGACATCATGTTTATCTGTTGGGTCTTTTCCCAATGAGCTTGGGAAAAGCATGGAGAGTACACTTTATGGCCACTGGCTTTGCATTAGTCACTGTCAGTGTACTTCCAACTTCTTGACAAAATTAGTCAAAAAAAGTATTTAGTTTTTTATTACACAGACAGTAATCAATATACTTGTTGGTTTACATGTACCACAATGAAGCTGAATATGTTTTGAAGTGCTGCAGAAGAAAACATAGTAATAAATGAACAAGACTGATAGTGCAACAAAACTTTTCCATTCTGAACTTTTGTACTTAACCACAATCTCTAGATGAAATCCATGATGGCATGAACCTTGAGCTGTACTACCAGTAGAGCAGAAGAGGACCACAAGTCAACCCCCCTCCTCGACACACACACAAACTTAAATGGAGACTGTGGCGCAAATCAGCCATGATCAGACATCACAAGAACTAAGCAGGAAGGATCGTGTTCCCATGATATCTCCAGAACAGAAGACACACACACGCTCACACATAAAATGTATAGATCCGAGTCTCAGATAGTTTTGGCTGTTATCTTTTAGCCGGCAGATCATGGTATTTAACACATGATGATGTTCTTTGGAGTTTTTTGTTTTGATATTGTTTTGGAAGTAAAGATGATATTTATATACCTACAAGTCTGAGTGCCTGTCTTTGTTGGCCATCCTACAATCTTTTCAAGTTATTTGAACAAAAAAAAAGAGTACTTCTTGTTATGCAGCATTTATATGAATAAATGTTAATAATGCTAATGTTACCACCAATTTGCTTGAAAGAGAGCGCCACGTTATTATATTTAGTTAGGGGCCGGGCAGCTCTGCTGCCGGTCCCTATTGTTTTTCCCAATTTCTTCTTCTTCCTCAGAGGAAATCTGCCTTATCATGCATGAAATGAGCAGAAATGTTCAGATGCTTCGAGCTGGCAGGAATTATGAAGTCCATCACTCAGTTTTTCTCAAAAACTATAACTAATTAAACCTATCTCCTCCCACATTTTTGTTCAATTGACACCAAACTTTCTACACTGCATCGTGAGACTGTCCTCCACAAATGATCCAGCCAGATTTTTGAATTATAAAAAATTCAGCCCACAGTATAGTGCATCAAAATGTTTTACTGTAAACAGTTACTGCAAATTCTCGCTAAATAAATGTCCAATGTTCATGAAAATAAATGACAACATTTTGCTGTCATGGTAGATGAAGTGTGTAAAATTTCAGAATTTTATCTCAAAAACTGAATTTTTGACAGCATTTTGAATTCTGCCCTCATGTAAACTATTGCAGTCAATGGAAATAGAGCACCTTTAAACATCAGTTTTTCACTGTCTGTAATTTTTATTTGTAAAAAGAAATTACAGACATCTCTATGTTGTCTACATGAAGTACGCAAATTCTCAGAATTTTGTCTTGATAACTGAATTTTTGACACTAGTTTGAAATCTGCCTTTACCTGCATGGACAACTTATCTTGAAAGTTATCCTGCACCCTGCTGGTTAGTTAAGTCATAGTGTCAAGCCACCTCTTTTTTTCCCACTTCTCAGGTAGCTCAACTTGATTATAACTTGCTAATGGTGGCAAAGGTTGTGAGTTCAATCCGCAGGGGATGCAGAATAAACATGCTTATGCTTTCTCAAGCATTGTGCTGTGTGGATTAGAAACACATGATTTCAAAGATGTTTTAATGATAATTATGGTCCGAGCAGTTCTGCTGATGCTCCTCTTCTTCTTCCTCCTCCTCCTCTTCTTCCTCTTTCTCTTCTTCTTCTTCTTCTACTTCCTCCTGTTCCTTCTCAAAATGCCCGGCCCCAACACTGCTGCGCAGCAGCTATAATTCCTGCATGTTATTCCGGTAGTCTAGGACAGTGCTATATAGTATAGATTTCAATAAAAACTAACATTTGGGGATGCACAAAATCAGTATCCCTATGCACTATCTATGGAGCAGCTGCAATAATCGTCACTAATTTGTGTTGAATTTCAGTTCTGTGGTTTCTACAATAGCTTTGGAAAAAATTATTTGAGTATCCTAGACCACAGATACAACACATGAAGTCTTAAATTGAGTGGTGTGTCCCCCTTTTAACTGTGAACCTGAACACATCTCTCAAAAATAGCCTGTCAAGTTAGTTGTAAATACGAATAAGAATAATAACCAGACATTCTCCACTTGAGTGTGACACACAGGGCTGAGTTGAAAAAAAAAGAAACCTGTGGTTTCTTTTAGAACAAATTAGTTTTATTCACACAGCACTAAACAGCCATCAGGTCACAAGTAGTAGCATCCCTCTCTCACACACACACACACACACACACAGCCACACTCATGGTACAGTATATGCAGATGGTGGAAACTTGGTGTTACATATACACCACATGTACACATGCACATACACGGCTCCTCTCGAGCCAGGTCAGCAGTAATCAGAGTAGTCCTCGTCCACATAGTTGGCAGGAAAGAACCCCACCTGGAGACACAGGAGCAGTGTGTGTTATTTAGAGTCTCTAAAGCTGCCAGTGTTCTGTGTGGAAGTGTGTGTGTGTGTGTGTGTGCAGATTCCTCACCCGGCCGTACACCTCTCCTTTCCACCAGCCGTTGTGGCCTTTCTTGGTCAGGATCTTGATGGTGTCTCCCTCCCGCAGTGACAGCTCTGTCCGGTCCCTGGCTGAGAAGTCATACCTGGCCCTTGCTACGCCAAAAGTCCGCATGCTGCCCCCTGTCAAACAGAACCCGCATTACGACACGGATCAGCTGAGCAGGGATGAGGCTACAGTTGGAATTGGAATTGCACCCAGCTCTAATTAATCAAACATTATGAATCAAATAAAAGACAGTTAAACAAATCAAATACATTCAATCATCATGTATGTATTACGATTGGCTACATGTTATGCATCAAATATCACCTGAACTACCACCTCCCTTTAACATTTTATGATGTTCAGTATTGATAATATGTAACATTACTCAGATATGTGATAAGAAAAAAACAAAAAACAATTCAATTCCAAATCTGTTTCCTGTAGGTTTTTTTTTTAATTTCAATTTCCAATTCCTCAGCTGAACTGGAATTGATGAGTTCATTCATGAATTGAGCCTGACCCTGCAGCTAAGCACGGTCGGGGTGAGGAGTGTGTATGTCCGTGTGTGTGTGTGCATGCGTGTCGGTGAGAGAGATGTATACCTGGGGAAGGCGTGTTGTTGGGCGTGTTGCTTTGCTCTGGTTGTTTATAAGGAGTCTGCAGCGTGGTGTCCACATCCTTGAAGTACTCCTTCAATGAGTTCTGCTGGTAAAACTCAATCAACTCCTAACAGAGGCAGAGGAGCAGGATGAGGGCAGAGGGACAGTTACAGCAAGAACGGGACAGCATGAGAAACGTGTGAGAGCAAAAGAGACGTAGGACATTTATTGCATTTAACCAGGAAGTCCCATTGTGATTAAAACTCTTTTTCAAGGGAGATCTGGCTGAGATCGGCTGAGATAAAAAAAAAACAAATACAGGAACAGAACAGACTAGGTGGTGTGAAGTGAAGAAGATCGAAAACGGGAGGAGGGCCTACTCGGGAGCATCCACTGGTTGCTTGCAAAGCCATAATGAAGGGGAATATATTAGAATATTACTTCTAGTCAGAGTTAAAGGGTTTTGTCTGGACGGGGGTGTGAGACTTACGACCAAACCCTTGAATGCTTTCTTCTCATTGATGCGGTAAAGACCCTGAGTAGAGGTGATCTTAATGTGTCTGATGTCCATGTTAAACCTGGGGGGGCAGAGAGTGGGATTTGAACGACAAAAAGAAACAACACAAGTCTACCAAGCGCTCTGTGATTAATAATACTAGTAAGACTGATGAGTAGGTGGAGGCTCACTTGATGCTGATAGCATACTCTCCGCCGTCTTTCTGCCGGACTAGGAAGGTCCCATCAGACCGGGACATTAGCAAGTTTTTGGCGGCAGTGCGATCCATGTTCCCTGCAAACCTTGAAGCACAATGAGAATCACACCCTTAATCCTTGCTTGAGGACAACACAAATGTTTCTCACATGTAGATCTGCTATTTTTGCCTTGATGGGAATTCATACAACAATCCTTTTACAATGCTTTATAATTTTAGATGGTTAGATGGTTTTGGTTTGCAACACTCTGCCTGCATACAACATCTAACACAGGAGGAAGGGGAAGTTTTTATTTAGTATTATGGCCATACTACGGCACAGTTGTGCAACCGACTTTGTTGTGCAAAAAGTTACACTTCAGAGGTTACCATGGCATCACTGTGAGGGTTACCATGGCATCACTATGATTGTGGTGTGGTGGAGAAGAATCAGTATATAATGGTGACCAAATAAGTCAAAATAGACCAAAATAGTCTCAGGTACAATGTAAGGATGATATATCAAAAATGCTGCTTTAAACAGCAATGCTTTTTAGTATCTGATTCTAGTTTCATGAGTGTAAGTATGTTATTGTCTATCCCAGTTTGCGGTGTTGATATTTATTACAGAGACAACACAACAACAGATGAAGTTATAAGATTAACTGTGGTTTAGTGAACTAGTGATATAAAACTAGTTGTTGTCGGTACTCACCAGTGGAGGCCAGACAGGTCGGGGGTTGGCCTCTGGGGAGCGTGAGATCACAGAGAGGTGAGATGTTAAAACATGTAACAGACTGACTATCAGTACGCTGAAATATCAAAATGGAGTGGAAGGTGTGAAGGTGCATCTGAGTTGAACTGTACCCAGCTCAGTGACTGTGTTTGTAAGGTAGAAGTTCAGGCTGGTGGGTGGATTGTACTCACAGAGACGTAGGGCTGAACTTTGTTGCAGGGGAACCATCCCATTTGACCAACCGTCACGTTCCTGCCCTGCGTGGCACACACAGTAACAAATCACACAGCTGGCCTGGGTGGACCCAGCAGCCATAGCGACAAAAACAACATCATACAAATGAATGAACATTTAGCTGTTCAGTTGCGTTGTTGTGTCCCATATCTACAATGATTAACATGCTTAAAAACAAATTCCACGCTAAAACAGAGATCCCACGTGCTAGTTATATGATCTTAGGCAGTTCACTCCGGATTTGTGTACATGGATTTGTGTGCCAGTCTTCCCAAAGCTAGAAGAGAGCCAAGACTCAAGTGATGCTTTTTGGATCTGTTCCATTAAAAATCAATGAGAGATTTTGTGGACTCTTAAAAGTACCCAGGGTAATGGGTACATTATTTTGGTTCAAAACTATTAGCACTATTATGAATATAGCTACTTCGACTGTTAGAGCTTAAACAAACATTAAATGAGTTCACCAATTCAGTCTCACGTCCATTATGAGTGGAGTGGATCCAGGCTGTCACTTGAAGATTAAAGATTAAAGATTAAAGCCTCACTTCTCTGGATCTTAGCCTCGGTAGAGAGTTGTTTGTGTTTAAAAATACTGATTGAACTGTAAAAGATCATGAAAGTACCGTGTGTATTCTATTTTAGGATAGACTTTTCTTCAATTCATTGAAGCATACAGACGTCGCAGAGACAGGAGTGCAGCAGGATGGGAGTGAGAAAGGAAGTGAAAGATAGAGGAGAGAGAGAGAGAGAGACATGCAGACAGGAAAATGACAAAACAAAAGTAAGAGACTGAAACAGACAAGAGCATCTCACGCCTACACATTAACCACAGGAAACATGCTGTCAAAACACAATGAAATAATGTTGCCTACTGTATGTGTATGTGCTCAGCTTTCAGACTCTAGTGCGTGTGCGTGTGTGTTTGGTGTTTCGATTTACCTCCCACCACGGCAGGTCAGCCTCGGCCCGAGTCAGCTCAATGATGTCACCCTTGGAGAGGTGAAGCGGTTGGCCGAAAGCCACGGGCGGCGGGGGCAAGCCGTAATACTCCTGGCACACCTCCATCTTAGGAAGACCTGAATGAGAGACAGTGGCTTTAACCAGAAGATACAACAAACAGTGAGGGCACTTTCTTTCCATCTATTGTTCAATTTATTATATTTAGGACAGAATCTTGTCTGGGAGAATGGACTGCGCTACAACTAGGGCTGGGCGATGTGGTTTAAAGGAATACGTTTTTTCAATATCGATATATATCATGTAAGCAGACTCACGTTAAATAACCAAGTTGATGTTCATCCCGTTGAACCGAATGGTAATGAAATTAAATTTTAAAATAATATTCCTTAAAATGTTTAACACCCATTTTTCAGAGTTTTTGAATAAAATTTGCTTATCATCAATTTAGACAGCAGAATTGTGTGTCACGACATCCCAAAATCACCATAACATCTTGATATGATTCCACTGAAAGATGATAAACGTTAATATTGAATTATCGCCCAGACCTAGGTACAACACTGAAATGTACTGAAAACTGTAGCAAAGCTTTTCCAAAATATGAAATGTGCAGGCTCATGCATTCGGTTCAGATTAACTAGCTTTTGTATTTGTAGTGTAAAAGTCGTACCTAGATTGGTATGCTGGGAAGACCTCTGTGTCTTATTCTAGAGGAACACAAGATATAATAACTGGAACAATTTCAACTGTATACCTACACAAACAATATCCCCAACCACCCAAAAAAACACCTCACATATAAACATATGGGCATACAGCCGCTGCAGATAATATACAATAATCAGGAGCTGTAGTATTATTCTGACAAGATGCAGTCTTACCTTCTTCATAGTGCCAGCATGATCTGTAACAGAGGACAATCAATGAAAGAAAGATAATTACAACCCCCCCAACGCACACACACACACACACACACACACACACACACACACACACACACAAACCTGAGTTCCGTCCACAGGCGGGGACTCTGCCTAAACATTCTTTATGTGCAGCCATTTTACAGCGAGTGCAGCGATATCCCTGGAAAAATATCCCTCTGCGGAGGACAGGTGGAAGGAGTCAGCTTGAGTCAATATGTTTTTTTAAAGAGTTTTTTTTTTTACTGGAGCTGAAAGAGTGATTAAGACAAAGAGAAACAAAAGTACCTCAAGAGCATACAGCAGGCCTTGCAGGAAGTGGTTTCCTCAAAGCAGTACATCTGAAAGTCGTGGTTGTTGGCTGTGGCATTCTCTGGACACATGTTTGACCTGTAATTCGGAAGAACAACCATAGCAATAATTATGCTGGGAAACACGATTACTGGACATCCATTTGTTTCCAGTATCGCTGACCTCCGCTGTCAGGGAAACTTTTTGCAGTCAACAGCCAATCTGATTTGCACGCTTCCTTGTTTTCCTACTGATTTGATTTCGTTTCATGAACAATAGTTCTGCTTGGTAAGGGCAAAATAGATGAGAAGTTGATTACAGCCATTCACAACTTCCCAGTACTCTACAACTTGTATTTGAAAGACTGCAGGAATAAAGATCTCAAAAACGATGCTTGGAGAACGGTTGCATCCATCCCCTGGGGTCGATGGTAAAGTATTATTATTGAGTTAGGCAGCACCAGAAAGCAAAAATACATGATTTTTTTTGTTCAAAGTTTTGTAACTGAATGAGACAACTACATAGATGCGATCGCCTCCACACTGCCTTTGCACCGCCCACAGTCAGTCAGAACAGAGCGACCCATCATCATCAAGTCGCTCGCAGTGTGAACGCATGGACAGTGTGATATCTACTATAGCTCTACTACTCAATGGACAAACCTGGAGAGCTGTTCACCTGTTTTCAATGTCAGAATCAGTAATATAGTGTGTGTGTGTGTGTGTGTGTGTGTGTGTGTGTGTGTATGTGTCTGTGTTCTTACTCACAGAGCCATCTCAAACTGCTCCAGCCATTTCTTTTTCAGTTCTCTGGTTTTGAAGAACAAATCATACCCACACCTCCCATAGCAGTCCAACAGGAGGAACAGATGGGACCACTGTACGTACACATACACACACACACATACACACACATACACACACACACACACACACACACACACACACACACACACACACATACACAATTAGTGTTAGGAGCAAAATAGTTGTAATGTCTAGTGTAATTTGACACGTGGGGCTGAGGAGTGAAATAAGTGGAGAAAAGATGAAAAGAAAACAGAAGACAAGACAAGGAAAGAAAACAAGAGAGAAGTGTAGGAGAGAAGTAGTGGAGAAAAGTAGAGAGGAGAGAAAAGGAGAGGAGAGGAGAGGAGAGAGGAAAGGAAAGGAAAGGAAAGGAAAGGAAAGGAAAGGAAAGGAAAGGAAAGGAAAGGAAATGAAAGGAAAGGAAAGGAAAGGAAAGGAGAGGAGAGGAGGAGACCTTCTTGTTATCCTTCTCTCCTGTGCTTTCATCTCGTAGCTGGTAGTGCTGTAGCTCAATGATGTCCTTTAGTTCAAAAGTCTCCCCGCTCTTCTTCTTACATACAAACATTGCCTTATCGAAGAGGAACGCATACCTGACGAACACACACAGATACACACATATACACACACACAAACACACATATGAGTTACACAACAGTGCACAACATACGTAAAATACATACATAATAAACTGTCATAAACTGTGCACACACACACCTGTCTTGTTTAGACTTTTTCTCCGAGCTGCAGATCTTCAGCTCTCCGTCGATCTTGGGGCGACCGAACAGCGCTAGAGACTGGGTCTGGAGAACAGAGGGAGAGTTGAAGGATGAGGGTGAAGACGAGCAGACGAGATGGATTCTGTGATGTCTCTCCCTTGAGTCAGAAGCGGATTGAATGCGAAGGCTGTGTGACCTTACCATGTTTTCTATGGACAACTGGAAGGTGGTGATCTGTCTGATGATCTCATTGTCCCGCTTCACCTCATTCACACACTGGGCCAGGTCCTGCGACACACACACACACACACACAACCAAGCGATTAAAGGCAGATGTCACACATATCACACGCTTGTATAAGTATTTATCCACATACACACTCACTCTCATGGCATCAAGGGCTGTGCGGAGGTTCTCCTTCTCTGTAGGGTCGGTGGTGTGCTTCATCAGCTCCTGTCCACACAAACAAATCAGGTCAAACTTAAGCTACTGGATGAAACTAACAAGATTGATGCATACACACACACACACACACACACACACACACACAGTCTTACTTATGTCACTTTTGGGGTATTTACATAGACTTACATTAATTTCCTGGAGAGTTACCATAACCATAACCCTAACCCTAACCTTACCCTATCCCTAACCTTAACCACTGACCCAAAAATCAGCTTTTTACCAATTGGGGACACGGCTTTTGTCCCCAATTGCACAAGCCGTCCCCAATCAATTGGTCTTAAGTCTGGTTTGTGTCCTTGAAAGTGACTTAAGTCATACCCACACACACACACACACACACACACACACACACACACACAGATACCTGTAACAGCAGGTGATATTTGAGGACCCTCTGCATGGGGACCATGAGCAAATCTCTGAGAGAAAAACGCCCGCTATTGGCTCTTTTTGAACACTCCTGAGAGAGAGAGACAGGGAGAGAGAGAGAGAGAGAGATAAAGAGAGAGAGAGAGACATTACATTTACACATATAGCTTCACAATATGTCTACAATGATATTAGAGAAAAATGAATGTTAATTAGAACTAATCAGATTATATTTCACCTTTATGGCCATTGCTAGCAGATTTAAAATGTTGATTATGTATTTATTTGTAATTTTATTTTGATTTTATTTCATTGTATTCCTTTGTTTAATACAAGACATTAGAATGGATTTCATCTTATTATCTAATCGTACCCTCTTATACAAATGTTACTGTTGATTGTTCTGCTTTGGCAACAACGGCTGATTACCATTCATGACAATAAAGTAAATAGAATTTAATTGTGAGAGAGAGAGAGAGAGAGAGAGAGAGAGAGAGAGAGAGACAGAGACAGTGTGTGTAAGCACAGAGCGGGTCAGACCCTTCATCCCTATGTCTTCCTCACCTCCAGTTTCATCCTGACATCCTCCCTCATGTTGGAAAGCTTGTCTAGGTGTTTCGTCGCTGTCTCCACCTGACTACAGTAACGACCGTACAGTAAGAGCCTGGAGGGAGAGAGAGAGAGAGGGGGAGAGAGAGAGGGAGAGAGGGAGAGAGAGAGGTGGAGAGAGAGGGGGAGAGAGAGAGAGAGAGATCTTACATGTCTATAGTGTATGAGAACATGTCTACTATATGAGAGAAGGACAGATAGAGAGAGTTGATGGGTTGTGTGTGTGTGTGTGTGTGTGTGTGAGTGTGTCTGTCCCTCTGTCTGTCTGTGTGTGTGTGTGCTTGCATTCTATACCTCTCCTTATAGCTCAAGAAGACCTGGTAGAGGTTCTCGGCTCCATAATTTAGGATGGAGCTTCTGATCTTCTCCAAGAAAGTACGATGAGTCTCAGCCAAATCCTACACACACACACACACACACACACACACACACACACACACACACACACATACACATACATGGACATGTAAACATGGCTATAACACGAAAATAAAATCTGAACATTATGACCATGTGTGTATAAAATCTCCTCTGTCGGCCCATACATACCTGTGTGTTGATGAAGATACTCTCAATGTCTTGTGGCTGGAGGAACTTCTGGAGCGGCCTCATAAAGTGCTGCATACAAGAGAAAGCATGGTTGTTACTCTCTCTCTTCCTCTTTCTCTCTCTCTCTCTCTCTCTCTCTCTGTGTATGAATGTGTGTGGTTTTTTTTGTGTGTGTGAATGCATTCATCTTGTGTGAGATTATACAGTATGTGAGTGTGTGCGCACCTGTAATATCGACTCCAGAGTATCAGAGTATTTCTCCTCTGTCTGTCTGATCTCCTGTAGGCAGCACTCTCTCTTGTCTACCACAGTCTTCTGCTGCTGTACACACACACACACACACACACACACACACACACACACACACACACACACACACACACACACACACACACACCACATAATGTCAGAATAACCATCCACACAGCATAACATGCAAAGTGAAAGCAGAGATTAGGAAGAGTCCTGACTGTCCCTAAATCTCCACTCAAGACGCAAAAAAGTACTCAAGTCCTTTACTTAAGTAAAAGTAGCAATACCATAATGTAAAATACTCCACTAAAAGTATAGAAGTAAAAGTATATATATAATTATTACCAGTAAAATGTACTTAAGTATCAAAACTAAAAGTACTCAGTATGAAATATGGTCCCTTTCAGAGTGTTAAATTATTGATGCATTAACCTGTAAGAAGTATTTTAATATTGTAGGTGGTCCAGGTGGTGCCAGGTCTAACTACTCCATATACTGTTGGGTAATTTAAACTCTTAACAATGCATGATATTTTATGAGCTTATCGTATGTTTTACTAAAAAAAGTAAAAAAAAGTAACTAGTAACTGCAGCCGTGAGATAAATATTTTGGAGTAAAAAGTACAATATTTCCCTCTGAAAAGACTCACAAAATGGAAATACTCAAGTAAAGCGCAAGTACCTCAAAATTGTATGTAAATACAGTAGGCTACTTGAGTAATGTACTTTATTACTTTCCACCTCTGCACCTGTTTGATTCACTGACAAAAGTTTATTTCCATTTGCGTAGCTGTACATGTGGATTATGGAGACACATGGTATGTGGCCAAATGCAACTCTGAACACATCTAGAGGTGGTTTGGGTGATTGGATCAATACATCTAAAGTGCATTTACACCTGTATTTTATACATTTTTGCTCTCTATGATTACAATTTGACCACCCAGGATGCATGTTAACACCAGATGTAAAGGGGGTCTGAGCTCTGCTGCAGTGAGTTACCATACAGTCTACATGTGAAAGACAGACCGGAGAAGCGAACAGGTTGTCTTTTTCCAACCAAAAGCCCAAACCTTTCTTCCTATTTGAAGCACCATGGTGTAATGAACCACTCACAGTTTCTGGGTGTTCATCCGTCCTCATCAAGTCTTCATAGATCTCGTCCCCTTCATTCTCCTCATCCTCCACAAACTCATATAGGTCATCATCCTCATCCACTGTGTCACTGAGACATGCACACACACACACACACATACGATCATCACCATTGTTAACATCAGCATATTTTTCTCAGTCATTATCGCCACAGTTGTCATCTTCATCATAATATTGTGATACTGTATTAATCCAGAGTTTCACTTGCCCCCCTCCACAGGGAGGTCAGAGGTCAAAGCTGGAAGTGGTTCAGTGTCTCGCTCAAAGGCACTTCAGCAGGGCTGATACTTGCCAACATGGTGGCTTGAACCCTGCTGCCCATCACTGATATCATCATAGTTATTCTGGTCTTTTTTGCACATGGGTTGGCTGATAAACTACATTGTGCTTCGCCAGAAAAATCTATGTTAATAAATAGAGGAGACAGAGGGGTCTGAATTCTTCTGCTAAGTTTGGGTCGCTGGAGTTCAAGTTGCTTATGTGAATATGTGTTGTGTATTAATCACATCTACATTTGATTGACAGAATTATCATCATAATGCTGTTCAGAATAGAGAAATGTGCTTACTCTATCTGGTCAGACAGGCCGCTGTAGATTTCCTCATCAAGAGTACATCCTTCCAATGGAAATGGCCTAGAGGCAGAGGGGGCAGGTATAGGAAGAAAGAAAGTAGTAGGGAGAATGACAACAACATGAATTTTGTGGTTGAGTGATGAGTGAATAATGTACATTATCTTGCGTAATTTCTATAATATCCAAAAATTGGTGAATGGAAGAAAAGTCTATAACAAATGAACAAAGAGAGATAGAAACATACTCCTGTGTTATTTATCCCCCCAACATTACTAACTAATCGTGTTGGGAGAAATAAAATACATAATACAAGCAGCAGATTTGGACTGAAACTGGAAAATTAGAAAAAAAAATGACTTACTGGAATCCCTTTTGTACAGCAACAGAAGAATGGGACAGGACGGACAAGGTATCTATGACCTATGGCACACACACACACACACACACACACACACACACACAGAGGTATATCATTACCGGAAAGACACCGGCTGGCAGAGAAACAATAAGAGCTTTTTTACACTTGCTTCACACTGAGCTGTTCCCCTCTGCCCCCAGTTTCACACGTTTTGTAGAGACTTCTAGACTGAGAACTGCAGTATCACCAGCACTGATACGGGCCAACACCCTGAAGGTAGACAATTTCATCAGCTATGAATATAGTGTGACATGTGATTATTGCTGGTTGAAACATAAACTTTTAAAGATATGGATCAGTGGTCCACCTATACAGGATGAAACAGATTTCCTGGTGTTTCTACTGGCCTGTTTGAAAGTTTCTCTAAGTGCTGGGATAAGAAACACACAATCTATAAAAACATATTAAAAAGTTGCAGAATATGATGACTTTGTTGAGATGAGTTTGAGACTTAAAATTGTTCCACGTCTGCTGTTGTATACTTTTTAAGCCACAGTGAGAATGTGGTCAAAGCCAAGGTGCTCAAGAGTTTTTTTTTTTACACGTAACGCACAGCATCTGCTCAAGTGCAGATTCTAGTCAGAGTATTTATCTCAGTCACGTACTGCAGCACATCACTTTTTTTTTGTCTGAGCTTTCATTCAAGCGAGAGAGAGAACGAGAGAAATAACAAGAAGTGAAAGTCTATAAGAGAAGTTTAAGAGAGAAATACCCCTGAATAGACTGAATCCAATGTCGATAGCCCTACCATCATCTAATAATCGAGGTATATTTACTAGTTTTCCAAAGTTTTTCCAAAGACACATCTGTACTGAGTTTAGTGATATTAAAAAGTAAACTAGATAAATCTTCACACAAGTCCTGAGCGTTGGCTCTAAATGTTGAAATTGGGAGAGGACGGGAGGCCCGCCTCACTGTCACAGCTCACTCAAGGTGAAAAAACAAAACAAAAACTGTCTAATCCGAGGACAGCATGAGACGAAAGTAAAACCTACTTCTGTGTTCTCTATACAGAAAAATCATCAGCATTACAAAACAGCACCATGCCAGTGTTTATATAAGTCCACACCCATCAGATTTAATGTTTAACACTGTTAACGTTAACACTTAATGTTAACACTTTTGATGATTTTGAACCTTATCAGCTCTATGAGAAGACAAAAGACTCTCCAGTCAACAGCTATCAACTTGAAATGATTTGTCATTGAAAAATCAACACTTACTAATACTGGAAAATTTTCTGAATGACTTTTCAGCCGATTACAGACATGATTTGTCATCATGACTAATTGTCAAGATAGTACATTTTCCAGTTTTAATACGTGTAGATTTTGAGAGTGTGAACCAGAGAGGTTTTTGTCCACCCATAGAGCTGATTTGGCTCTGAAGAGGGTGTTCAAAACGATCTAAAAGTGTTAAGTTGACTTTGCTGGGTGTGGACTTGTATAAACACTGGCATAGTGTTGATGACTTCCTAGACTTCCTTTACTTCCTTGGCATTGTTCTGCCGATGGCTGCTGTGGCACCTGAATTTCCCCCAGGGGATCAATAAAGTGCTATCTTATCTTATTTTATTTTATCTTATCTCATCTTATCTTATCTCATCTTATCTTATTATCTTATCTAGTTTTAGACTCTCAAAGTTACATTAACACGGATGATTTTGCTGTGTATTCCACCCTATGATCAACGCCAAGCGTTTTGTTCAGCTCCTCTTGTGTGGTTGTCTTCTGATGACTGTGATGACTGGAAGCAGCACAGTGAAATGCGAGGCAGGGCAGCAGTGAACGCAGTGCAAACTAAATAAACAAGATGCCACATGCCTCCCATTCAGAAGAGGATTCAGGTCCAACTCCTGGTGACTCATTTTGTACATCCAAGCACTGCTTCCTCTTACTTTGTACAAGGGGGGAAGGGAGGGGGGAAGGGAAGGTGGAAGGGGGGGGGGGGTGCAGGTTTGGAGTGAGTGAAACTGCATTGACTTTAGAAACTCCACCTGTTAACACCAAAGTGCTGTGCTAGCACAGTGTTGCTGCCACTAAGAGAAAATCGCTGAATAAAATACTTTCAAAATTCACACGTTGACTTAGCCACAGCTACTTCCTGGTATGTGGATGTCCGCAGGCTGCAGCGAGGATGCTGTCCATGCTTGTGACTTGTAGCGTACCGCCTGATGTGCGAACGCACACTGTAGGCCCATTTCCCTCTCTCTGACTGCACATGGTAAACGTGAACGCACAGACATACACACAGAGGTGAAGATAGAGGTGCTCCTCCCAAACGCCTCACAAATCAAACCAAATTTGGCCCAGAGCTTCGGGTGGATAGGTAGATAGAGAGATAGAGAGAGTGCGGGAAAGAGAGAGAAGGGGGGAGGGGGGTGTACCTTGGCAAAGTCTCGTACGTCAAACAGGTCAAAGGCCTCAAACAGTTCACTCTTCTTCAGATGAAACCTCTCCTGACAAATGGCCAGAAACTTACGGATGTTCTTCAGGCACAGGAACTGAACACAAACACAAAGAACAAACAGTTGTGCTCATCATCTGTGAATGAGTCTAAAATAAATTGTTTAAATGTTTAAATAATTGCTAGTCAGCCACATTGACTTTATGAATAGATGTTAATGCACAGAAATAAGACATGCACAGAACTAAATGAAGACATGAAGGGCAGCCAGACACAAAATAAAACTGAGAGAACCACGGAGAACTTTGCCGCAATGCACGTTACGAATGACATGAATTGCTTGGCGGTCAGACATTTGCAGTCAGTTTTGCATAACTTCCTGAACCCGTCTTTTGCAGGCAGACTCTCTCTCTCTCTCTCTCTCTCTCTCTCTCTCTCCCTCTCTCTCCCTCCCTCTGTCTCTCTCTGTTTGCTCAGCAGTAGGAAATGCGGAACTCTAATTTGAGAAAAGGGGAAATGTTGAGTTCTGGCTGATACTGCTGCACTCACATATCACTCTGTCATGTGTTAATATTAACACACACACACACACACAAACATACATACACACTTACGCTTGTAATAATAATTCTATAACATGTCAAAATTGCAGGCAAAGTGTAAGAGGGAAGGACAGATCTTCTACCTGTGTAAATAATGTGTGTGTGTTTCTGTGTGTGTGCATGTATGTACATGTCAGAGTTGACTTGTGTCTCCTGTTAATCACCGGATGTTTCTCAACCACCTCTTGACCTCATAGGATTTCCCAGGGTTGCACATGCACGTGCACTGGAACATGCACCCCCATCACACACACACACACACACACACACTTGAGACATCATGGTGAGTCCTATCAGATATGATACAAGGACTTCCCTTGGGAGTTTCAGCCAACCACGTGACTGCCTGTCACTGACTATGGTTTGTCTCTTCCTCTGTCAAACTCTCTCTCTGTCTCTACGTCTGTCTCTCTCTCTCTCTCTCTCTCTCTCTCTCCTTCTCATGTCTTTCTGTCTTCACCATCTTTCTTTTTACCCTCATCCTCTAGTCTTTTCCCTCTCTCTCCACCCTTCTCGAACACAACCCATTTTCATCTCCCCCTCCACTCTCTCTACACACACACTCACAGATATTGAGAGATATGGATCAAGGTATTTTCCTATCTTAGAGCCAGGGGGCGAAAGTGCTGTCTGCTGGTCACTATGGAAATGGCCTATGGAAATAGAGCAGGAAAACCTTTGTGTATGTGTGTGTGTGTGTGTGTATGTGTGTGTGTATGTGTGTGTGTGTGTGTGTGTGTGTGTGTGAGCGTGAGTGTGTGTGTTACCTGGGACATCTGAGGGCGCAGGTTGATCTCCCTCAGGTTGACGGCATGAGGCAGCAGGTTGTTGAGCAACTGGCACAGCAGCACCCCATCTCTCAGAGCATGAGCCAGCTCACACACCTGGTGGGACACACACACACACACACACACGCACACACACACAAATATATAGACACAGGCGTACACACAAGTAGACCGAGAAACCAAATGGATGTGTGCCTGTGTATGTGTGTGTATATATATATGAGTGTGTGTGTGTGTGTGTGTTCCACCAGGTGTGTGTGTGTGTGTGTGTGTGTGTTCCACCAGGTGTGTGTGTGTGTGTGTGTGTGTATGTGTGTGTGTGGGAGACAGCTCATTCACCTGTGCGCCCTCCCATGTGACCCTGTGGTTCTCAGGCAGGACACGGCACTCGATCAACCACAACGCACACTGACGCCACAACTCCATCTGGGGCAGCTTTTTGTATTTCTCAACTGATAGATAGATAGATAGATAGATAGATAGATAGATAGATAGATAGATAGATAGATATTATAAATTCAGCTGTGGGATGTGTGACAGGATTGGCACATGTGTAATCACAGCACAGTTAGTCTTCTCAACCATTGAAGTGACTGCAGTAAAACCCAAATCCTGATCACTGAGGCTCCCCCGCTCTGTCAGTAAATCTGCACTTCAGATTCTAAGCTAGCACCCCTGACTGGCAGAGCCGAGCCGACTGACACTACAAGTTACACAAAGTTGGCGCCTTTGCAGATCGCTCGCTGAGTTCACACTGTTGTGAGCAGAGACGATCACTCTCTGAATACACACGCACCAAAGCCTCTTATCTGACGGATCTGATCACATTAATTACTGTAACATTAACATAACTATAAAGTAATCACATTGACTAATGGCTCTGAGCCTACTTTATATTTTAATACAACAACACAGTTTAACCTTTGCTCTATTTCTTTATAACCCGGCAGCTGGATATGGAAATTATGAGAGATATTTATCAATTATTCAGTCAGTCAGTGAACAAACCAGACATGTACATTTACAACAGCAAATCTATTAGACTACAGATAGATTTAGAAATCTCTCTCACTCTCTGTCCTCACCAATGCAACTGTCTCCCAGTCGACCTACTTCAAACCCAGTGAAACCATAAAAAAAAGCCACTGCTGACTCCTTCAGATGTACCTGAATACTTTATTTCGACACAGTGCCTCGAATTTTGTAATTGAGTTTCAATTTTCTGCTCAGTATTAAAAAATCTGCTCACCGTGTGTTTCTCCTGGCGGTGCTAAGTCTTCTTTCTCTCTTGATGTTCACCTCCCCGTCTTCCTTTCATTGTCTCATTGTCGGTCTTACTCTCTCGCTCTGTCTTTCTTCCGTGGTGGGTGTTCTGCAGAGCTGCAGTGTGGGGAAGCTTTTAAACTTCATCCCGCAACTTCCTTTTTCCTCTGTCACACACACATACACTCACACTCACAGATGCACACATGCACACACACTGACACACAGACAGACGCTTGCTGCTGTGAGTGCCATTGACTTCAAAATATTATTGTGATCTGTATATGAATGTATGTGTGCATGTGTGTCTGTCTGTGTGTGTGTGTGGACATAACATGCATGTGCAATAATCTATTAAAAAATATGTGTGAGACCAATCAACCACAATGTCACTTCGATAGTCCAAGCAGACTACCAACGTCAGGTATGAGAAAATAAACTTGTGTGACAAAAGTTATGCATGCATATTTTTGATACGTCGTATTTGAGGCATTTAGAGGCAAATTTAGAGGCATTTCCAGTTGAAAGTTATTTTCTTCATATGAAAAAGTTCCATTTAAAAAAAAAAAAATCATCTCTAAAATGTTATGAGAATCATGAGAATCATGAGAATCATGAGAATAGGAAAAGAATAACAAAATTGTAGGTGCCACTTAATGCCACTTGATTGGCCCAAGCACCAAAAACGTCAGGACTAAGGTTGACATCCTCCAAAAGAACCTTAATATAAACTTCATATAGGTGTATGATATTGTATGTAAAGCCCTTTGAGACATGCTTGTGATAAAAGGGCTATGTAAATAAACTTGACACCATCATAAAAATCATAAAGTGGAATGAAATATATTACACTGAACTTCTACACTCCAAGACATAAACTTATTTTCTGCCTCTCAATTGCTAAGCTGACAATACTGATACACAGAGACAGAGAGACAATAGATAGTTCATAATGATGTCATTGATCCACAGAGGGAAACGCCACAGGTTCAGCTACAGATCAGCTCCTGGAGCAGGTAGCGTTTCAACATCTTGCTCAAAGACACTTCAGCAGATAAACGACGGTCTCTCTAACCACTAGACCACGCTGTTTTAGAAAAGGTTGCAGGTGGATGATGGATGTAACCCAGCAAAGAGCTTTGTCCTGTATCACTTCAACACTAGGTGTCAGTCTTGCACACAACACTGTTTAACTGCAGCTGTCCCATATAACACACTGCCTAGACAGACACACACACACACAGGCTGGCAGACACACAAACCCACCACAGTGTCTTCCTGCAACGCCCGCCTTCATTCTCACTTGACATGTTGACAGCTGCCCGACCATCTTTTCCTTTCCATATACACCTTCTCCTTGTTTTTCCCTCTGCACTCCATGTCTCCCTCATAACTCATAATGAGTGGGGATCTGCCCCAACTCGCACTCTCCACCTCCTGACAGCTCATGCTAATCCCTGCACTGCGATTGGTCGTTTTAAGGGGGGTACTGCGTGCCCACTGCACATTCTGATTGGCTTTTCACGCGACCCTGCAGGTTTGAGGGGGAGCGGGCTTCTGGCATTAACACACAGAGAAAGAGAGAGAGACAGACTTTATGACAGACTTAAAAAGTAGATGACAGTAGCTGCAAAAGAAAGGAGGAAAAACCAGAGGGAGAGAAAGACACCATGAGATAAACAAATCACAAGGAGAGAGAGAGAGAGAAGTAAAATCCCAGAGTGCTCTCTGTTGGTCCTAAGCAGGTAGGTGCTACATAGCTGCTGCATGTCAAACAGTAGAGGGACTCTCTGCTTGTGTGTGGGTTTCGTAGAAGTTGGTAGAAGATATGCTGCGGTTTCATTTGTGCATTTTGTGGATCTCTGTGCACAGAAACATGTACAAGCGTGTGTGTGTGTGTGTGTGTGTGTGTGTGTGTGTGTGTACTGGTATGTAATCTGTATCACTTCTGTCTTTGTTGTTCAGACATGAATAATCGCTCCATCGCCTGGTGGCTGAAACAGATTGGCCTGCCCCAGTATACCAAGACACTGGAGAGTGAATATTATGGACTGGAGGTACGTGCGTGTGTGCGTGTGTGTGTGTGTGTGTGAGTGTGCGTGTGTATAGATGTGTGTGTGTCTGTGTGTGCATGTGTTACTCTGTCTGCATGGCTGGTGGTATCTCCTCTTTCTTTTTTTTCTTTTGTTTCTGTGGTTGAATCTTATTATAACAGTACTAGTGTGTTTCTCTTCCCCCCTCTCTCTCTCTCTCTCTCTCTCTCCAGGGTTTGCTGAATGTGACTGATGGAGATCTGAAGGAAGCAGGGGTAGAGGATCCGACACACAGGGCCACCATCCTCAATCAGCTCCTAAGACACAGACAGAGACTGGACCCACACTCTGGTGACACTCTGGACACACACACACACACACACACACACACACACACACACACACACACACACACACACCCACACACACACACACACACACACACACACACACACACACTCTATCTCTCTCTGTGCAACAGCACAATAACCTTGTGGTTAAAATGCAGCCTGTCAGCTTTATTGTGCTCTTAGAGGAAAAATCCACCCTTGAACACTTTAACACTGTTAAAAAAGTAGCTATTGGCAATGTACTGAGTCCATTTGTTATTTGTTATTATTTTTGTTTTCCCTGGCCAAACTTAACTGCCCAAATGTAGATGACATGACGTCATGTCAGGATATTTACAGTGCAGCTACAATGGAGTTCAATGGGAGAAAACTGTCTAAAACATCAACGGTAAATGTCAGGTTTTGCTGTCAGTCCCTCAGAATTGAACATAAAGAGCTTCTTTCTAGAGTCACCAATTTGCACCAACATTCACCAATCATACTGGGAGAAATCCATCCTATAGGCAGGGATACCAATTTCTCCACCGACAGAAGCCTCAACAGACCAGAATGCAACACTCTCAAAACATGTTTTGTTTCGAGTGAGAAATGTGACTCTCGCTTTTTTCAACTGACTCTCACTATCTTGTTACTCTCTCCACCTGTAAAACCCAGCTGGATGCAGCAAATCCAGGCAAGTTCTCTAGGAGTTGTCGAAAGGCATTCTGGGAAATGCAGGAAATCACTAACTGAAACAGAAGTAGATGAGGCAGGTTGAGGGAAAGAAACACTTGATCACAAAATAACTCTTGGAATGCCTTGAACATCACAGATTGATGATATAACAAAGTGAGAGTATGTGAGACTGGAATTTGTCATTTTGGATTTCAGTTTATTCAAGTTGGTTAACTTGGTAAAATTATTAAAAATGAGTTCAAGGAAACAAGGTTGTGAGTTATCAACCCGGCCTAAAGATAAACACCAACAACTTCAGCAGTGGGTTCTCTCTTTAGTTTTCCTTTTCAACTCTGGGGATATTAGCAGAGAGCAGCAACTGCTGAAATCATTAAAGCCTAGAGTGAAGCTTTGCAGAAGCTGGTTTATCAGCTCAAACTCTTGTTTACCAATACTCATTTTACCAAGTATGGACTCCGTTCTGCTTGAAGTAATTTAAAGAGAAGATGGATGCAAAATCAAGTCTGAAAAGTAAGGCTTCAAGTAAGATTTCAAGAGTATGATGATGTTTTGAGGTTTCAGACTTGTACAAATCAGCAGTTTGGAGCCCAGATATTAAACAATGTGTTTCACCCCATATACTCATGGATCTCACAGTATACCTGTCACTGTATACTAATAAAGGAGTCCTTTTGACCTCTCAGGTGGGGTAATGGAGCGCAGGGTGACCCGGAAGTACTCTCTGGGATCATCTCTGGATCTGGTGAGACTGCACAGTCGGCACTACAGTCAAACACAGTCGCACAAATTTATGGTCAAACAAAACAATAGACGTCTCCTCCAAAATCTGTCACCTGCACCTCCCTGCTGTTTCCTAAAACAATGCAAACATCAACCCCAAGACGCACTGTTTGGGTCTGTGTCATTTCCTGCAGGTGAGACCGAGGAAGGATCTGTTCCGTCAGAGTGTCCTGCCCCGCCTCCAGCGCTCTGACAGAAACACAGTCTCCGCTTCCTGCTCCCAGCTCCGCCCCCTGAAGGAGGACCACAGTGTGAGTGACACAAACCACTGTCAGGACAGCAAACGCAGGTAGGTCACTGCTACACCCCATGTGTACTGTGTGTGTTTGAGAGAAAGAGAGAGAGACTTGCTTTCTCTCTCTCTCTGTACTCAGTGTTTGGCTTATCATTAACCAGTGCCTCATAAAATCTCTGTGAGAGTTTGTTAGACAAAGCAGGTGAACTCAACAGTAAGTAGTCCAATAAGTAAGATAATTGTCAGCCTGGATGCAGGGTTCCTACACCTTTTCCAAAGTCAAATTCAAGCACTTTTCAAGCATTTTCAAGGTGCATTTTCAAGCTTTTCCAGCACCTTACAGCTGTGGTAAATTACATATTTATACTGTATACATATATACTGAACAAACTTTTATTGTGACCAACCCAAGGCACACCTGTGCAATAATCATGCTGTTTAATCAGCATCTTGATATGCCACACCTGTCAGGTGGATGGATTATCTTGGCAATGGGGAAGTGCTCACTAACACGGATTTAAACAAATTTGTGAACAAAATTTGAGAGAAATAAGCCTTTTGTGTGCATAGAAAAAGTCTTAGATCTTTTATTTCAACTCATGAAAAATGGGAGCAAAAACAAAAGTGTTGCGTTTTTTTTTTGTTCAGTAGCTTATATATACTCAAAATGATTATTTCACTTCTTCATCACATTAAATCAGATGTTACTGTGCTATAAACAACCAAAATTATGTTTCGTGACAGCAAGGCTGTAACGATTATGTAGGATTTGGTCTTCGTTTCAACCATGATTTGTATTTTTCGTTTTCAAGCCAACGCTCATTGAAACGGCAACCTCCCGGCACGTCGTCTGTCCCACTCACTGTCCCATCAGAGGGCACACATCAAAAACAGACTGACACACATGCGCAGAGTGGCAAGCGAGGCTCGAGTGGAGTCGTCTTCATTTTGTGCGAAAGGCAAGAGCAATTAGGCCCTCTTTCTCCGAGTTATTTTATTTCCTTATCTAAAAATCGAACTATTCAGTCAGATAGCGATTTATTATGAAAGTAATGCAATTAACGTTACAGTTTCAAGCAGTTTCAAGCACTTTATTCAAAATCCAAGCACTTGTCAAACCTTGAAAACACCACATTAAAATTCAAGTGTTTTCAAGGATTTCCAGCACCCGTAGGAACCCTGTGGATGGGCAAATTGCTTTGATGGCTATTCATAACATCATGATCTTCTTTGTATTGACTGACCAGGATAATAGTTTCCTTTTGATGACTCACATCATGTATAGTCTATTGGTAACTCAACTTGGGTTCTGCATGCTTTCATCTCACTGACCCCTCAGTGACAGGTCTGAGAGAGGACGGTGTGTGTGTGTGTGTGTGTGTGTGTGTGTGTGTAAACTTGAGGTCCAACTCACTTTCAGCATTAAGATGTTGTATGCCAAGGCTGTGACAGCAAGAAGACTTTCTCAAGACATGTACATAGGCTTCTGGTTGAAAAGTATAATAGATCTGGTATTACTTGGTTCAAAATATAAAGCTCTTAAGTTCAGATATGTCTTCTATGAATCACCAAACCAGTCTCCCATTCATTGTCAACAGAGCATCTCTCCAGGCTATTGATGTCTTGATAACACAACAGAGTCTTGTATTTCCAGTTTTGAGAGAAATGTTCAGAACTGAATGGGCTATCCTGGGAATAGCACATGATAATTTCCAAAAGGAAGTGGTATTCTCTTTTAACAGATCTAATGTTACAGCTGCGACGACTGGCAAGTTGTGTCAGCACAAAAAAAAATGGACAAGTCAAGTTCAGGCACATCTCTCCTGAACAGTCGTAAAATTCTGAATGTTGCTCAAAGCCACAGAGGTTACAAAGCTAACATTTGGGTTTCCATCTGAACCCATGGTCCTGTTGAACTGAAGTAGAGTTGGTCATTCCAAATTATAAATCTCTGATCTTACTTTATAAAGAAGATAGCTCCGGTCCTGCGCTCTGATTGGCTCAGACACGTTCGAAGCCCGTTGTAAAAAATAACTGATAAACACACTCCGTATTAAATATTAATGCGCTAACCGAATCACCACTTTTATACAGGTACTAACCACGTTGTTTAGCTAATCTTCAAGAACTCTAGTAGACTGTTATTGAACGTTTGTGTTCTTTCTAAATAATGCAGTAAATAACACGGTGTATTACTGTCGTTTTATTAAAGCAATCAGCGCGTCGTCGACAGCTGTTCTAAAAGCACTGTGTGGAGTAAATAATTGCCGAATTATTCAGGAGTTTGTGGCCAGGAGAGTCTGCGTATGTGGCCTAACTGGTTCTGAGTTTTGCACAATACCCTTTTGCTCTTTAAAAAGTCCACCGTGTGTTGGGCAATAACCTAACGTTACAGTTTGTAACATAAAACGTTAGTCAGACAGTCGCGCACTGTTGGCTTAAAGTCCATATAGGGAATTTTAGCCGTTACATACCAGGCCATTTGGTTGGTAGAGTCGACCATATTGCTGACTGTAGCCAGGTGAGGTGCCCCCCACCTCCCCGTGTCGGCTCGGCTTGTGTCGGTATCCGAGGAATGCCTCACAGATAGCGGTGTTTCAGCACCGGGGCCTGGGGCGGGGAAAGGGAGAGCTCAGGAAAACTTGTGGGAACTCGTCCGAAACTGCACTGCGCAGGGCGAGAAGAGGAGAGGAGAAGAGAGGGAAGGGAAGCCGGGACTGGGACGGGAGAAGACAAGGACTGTAACTTTCCCAGCTGTTGTTCTGCGGTGTTAGTGTGGACCACAAACCGTAAAACATGTCCGGGACGACTGGGTTGTGAAGGCCACTGACAGGTAGGACCGTTGCCGTCTGGCTCTAGATTCTTTTTTTTAACGGCCATAACTTCGCTAACAGACTTGTAGTACTCTGTGTATTGCAACTTTTTGACAGTGATTTTTATGTATAATGTACATGCCTTTGTGCACATTTCTCACGCTTGATCCAACATGTCAATATGTTGAAATGTACTTTGGTCTAGAAGGCGTTGCTTCTCAGACTAGCTAGCTAACTCTACCTGTTGCACAGACTTGAGGTATGGACAGTTTTGAATCAGACAACAAAAGGGACTTAACAAATATTACAAATCACTGTATTATGTATTTAGAGGTGTGAGGTCTAAGTTCCTCAAAATACACAGACCTATATCAGTGAACCATCTAGGCTTAATAAGATTGTTTTAAACATAATATGTGGTGTCAAGTTGCATTTCACAATAGTGGCCCTCCAACATGTTGCACAGGTGTTTCTGGAGTGCTGGGCCAACGCCCCTCAAACAGGATGTTGCTCTCTCTATTGCTGCTCATATCACAACAAATCTTACTCTGAATTTCTCATTTATATTTGTGTGTATGTGTGTGTATGTGTGTGTGTGTGTGTGTGTGTGTTTTGTCTCAGTGGATACTGACTTCTGTCCCGGGTCAAGGCAGAGTCAACAAACAAATCTCAGAGCAGTGCTAACTTCTATCACTGTTGCAACACATCCCTCTGGCAATCCCAGAACACATGATTTGCCTTGTGTATTGTTTACAGCAGCCGGTTCACACACACAGAAGCGGCAAAGGCAGGCACAGATGTAGATTTGCTAGAACTGGTAATTCACGAGATGGCCAGTAATCCTGTAGCTAGGTCTATCTGAGATGTCTGCCTGTGAGCCTATGGGGGCAGGAAGGGGGAACCAGGGAGAGGAAGGAAGGAGGAAAAGGAGGCAGGCTATTATAAGTCTGTCAGCTTTTCTGATGTTAATGACAGACCCAGACCTTGGCAGTGGGCTTCCATTCTGCTGCTGTTCCTGTTCAGAGGGAAAACATGGCATCACCTGTGGCTCCCCTGGGTTTAGTTTACTTAGTCGTTCTCAATCACCTCTTCTTGTTTTTCAGCAAGAGGAGGAGTGTTAGTGCATACCTCAGCCAGCTGAAGGTAAGAGGTTAAGCAAATTGTCTCTCTCACTCCCTCTTTCACTCTCAATCTGTCTCTCTGTCACTCTCTCTATCTCCCACTCTCTCTCTTTCCCTATATTTTTTCCACTTGTATTCCTCCACACCCTCTCACACACACAAAATATGAACGCCAGCGACATGTACAGCAACACACAATCTATGCTGTGTGTAGGTGTTTGGTGGTCGGAGAGAGATGGACTCCCTGAAGAAGGAGCTAGAGGAGGAGCTGAAGCTCAGCACTGAGGACCTGAGGAGCCATGCATGGTACCATGGACCGCTGAGCCGAGAGGTGCTCAACAGACCGTACTTGGCCTCGTTCTAAACATCATGCATTTACACTTAAATATAAATGCTGACACCACATTTACCAAGCACAACTTGATTTAGGGCTAAATAAATAAAACATATTCATTCATGCACATACATTAACGTCATATGCACCATGGGCAATTTGCTTTGGGGCCTAAATATGTGATCTCAACATACATATACATACACACACACACACACACACACACACACTGATGCCTTGTGTAGTAGCATGGCCAGCTGACCAAGCAAGTGCACAGATGGCAGACTTAACGTGCTGACTTCTCCCCAGGGTGTAGAGTCTCTGTTGGAGAGGGACGGGGACTTCCTGGTCCGTGATTCAAGCTCTGCCCCCGGTGACTACGTTTTGAGCTGCTACTGGAGGAACGAGCCCATGCACTTTAAGATCATACGGGTGGTGTTACGACCCAAGAAGGTGTGCCTCTGTCTGTGTGTGTCCGTGTGTGGCAAGCGAGTGGGAGGCTGTGGAGAATTTTAATAAGATTTGATTTGAATAAGAATTTGGGGCAGCAGAGTGGCCTAGTTTAGGATCCGAGTTGGGGCTGGGTATCGTTTTGAAAGTTTCAGTGCCAGTAGTGATGCCAGTACATTGGATTTGTTACTGGTACCAAAAAATTTGATGTTAAAGCTTAGCCTATTTTGATATGTAATATATATATACTGTATATATATACAGTACTGTGCAAAAGTCTTAGGCATATGTCAAAGAAATCCATAAAGCGAAGATGCTTTCAAAACGAATGAAATTAAAAGCTTCTGAATAAACAGCAGTCTACTGACACATTAATGCAGACAACAAATAAACATCGAAGACTTATAAGAAATTTATATAAAAAATCTAGGATGCCTAAGACTTTTGCACAGTACTGTATATAATATATATAATATAATTTGTTACATTCGTTTTCATAACCATTCGTTTTCATAACAAACTTAATTGGAATTAAAACAAGCCCTTATGAACAAAGTATTTGTTCAAAATACTCTTTTACAATCTGAAAAAAAATCACACATTCAATCTGTTTAATAGATTAGATTCTTATACTTCAATACTTCATATGTAGAACTATTTCAAGACTATCAAGCTGTAAAATACAGTTTAACATGGTTTAAAAAGGTATATTTTTGTTGCTCTTTCTTCATGCAGCCAAACACAGTACAGCTGTCTTGGCTCAAGTTAATATTGTGCACTATAATGTGCTTCATTAGGTTCGAGGTATTTCCAGAATTTGTTGCCAGTATTTTCTTGTTATAAACACTGCACGTTCCGTCAATTTTGGTAACAATATAGCTAGACCTTGGATTGTTGCTGCGACAGTGAACATATTTTGACCTGAAGGTGTAATGACGCCTTGACAAGTTTGTCTTTCCTGCCAGTGACAAGCACTTACCTAGCGAGCCAATCAGCAGTCATTTTAGGTTTTTGAAGTGGTATGGTGGATCTTTGGATGAACAAAGATCTAAGATTAGCCATTAAATTACTTTGGCATATTTGAACATATTTTTGGTAGTTGGTAATGCCAGTGTGATTCAGGCGGTGCCACAAAAAGCTCTGGCTGGCGGTACTCAGCTCTAACCCAGGCTCAGTCTCCACATTGATAATTATCTACCCTGCTGCAGTGTGCTTGAGCATATTGCTGAATCCCTACCAGCTCCATGGGAATTGTTATGTAGCTGACCCTGCACTTTGTGGAAAAGTGGAAAAAAAACTCCCTACGGGGATCATTAAAGCATCACATTATTGTTATTATTGTTATTATTATTATTATTGAAGGCTCTGCTTGAGAGATTGTAATTATGTATGTGTGGGCACGCGTGTGTGTGACAGGGCTACTCCAGGGAGCTGTTCCAGTTTGAGGAGGATCGCTTTGACAACGTTCCCGCTCTGATCCGGTTCTATGTGGGTGGACGTCGACCCATCTCCCAGGCCTCAGGCGCTGTGGTCTTTCACCCAATCACGCGGACACTTCCTCTGCGTGTCATCAGTGAGCGTCATGCTGAGCGCAGAGGCAGCAGTAGCGGCCCAGGAGGAGAAACGCACACAGAACGCAGCAAGAGACTCAGCTTCAACTCTGCACACACTGACATGCTGCAGGTCAACAATCCACTGCTCAGGTGGGAGGATGTATGTTGATGTATGCGTACTGTAACACACACACACACACACACAGACACACACACACATTGCTCAAACACATCAAAAATAGCTATTGCCCGGTGAAAACCTTGCATGTCCAAAATGACAACTTTGCAGGAACTAAGAAAAACAGCCTTGTTTCTAGCCTCACGAACATGCATTTTTGAGTTAAACTAATTGGTTTTCAAAAGGTTTCATAAACCCAAGAGTTGTAGAATTTTTTCAACCTATAGAGGAACATGTCATCCCTCAATTGAATTGAAAACATCACCAGTATTGGAGTTACACGGTTTGCAACCGACAGTGACGATATGCTCAAACAAATACAATAAAAACATAAATAAACTGTATTTTATGTGTGACAGGAGTGGAAGTCAGCCTGCTAACTTGGAGAACTTGGGACGGAGGCCTTCACTACAGTCTGCACAATCTGACAGCAACCTACGAACAGGTACAGGCACATAAACACACACCCCACTAGCCTCCTCTGCTGCACAGTCAGCCTATATTGTATTCCCATTGGCAATTTGAGCGTATATGAGAGCACATTACACCCCATTTGGTGAAATAACCGTATAAACTATAGAATCCTTATGTCCCTATGTTTGTAATTAACTGTAGAATCTCCTGTTTATGTTTTCGCTTCCTGGTTTTGCTCTTCCCCATCTAGGTGTTCCTCTGAACTGTCAGTCAGCTGATGCTGGCCCTGCCCCCATCTCCCCCGTGTTCCGTACTGGCAGTGAACCCCTGCTGAGCCCCCGCCCACGACACTCACGCCCCTCCCATCCAGGTGATGAGCGCACACACACACACACACACACACACACACACACACACACACACACATGCTCTTCCCATCAAAGATACACACAAGATACTCACGCCACTCGCCTCTCTTCCGTCCCTAGGTGGAGGGGTGACTTTGCGGGGCTCAGATGGACAGCTGCACCCCAGAGCTCCTCCTAAACCCCGCAGGGTCTCTGCTGTCTTCCCCAATGCCACGGTCCCTCTGTCCGCACAACACCGGGATGATCCCTCCTCCTTCTACGATGAGCTCGTCGTCCAGGTAACTCCAGAAAGCTTTCTAATAAATCAATCAAGGCTTTTCCGATATCTCTCTCTCTGTAGTTAGTTAGTTAGTTTATTGTCCCCGGGGGGAAATTCTTTTCCACAAAACTGTACATCACAAGGAGAACCAACAATACACCTTCCACACATCATCACACAACAATACCAGGCAGTAACAATATGTAAAGTATAACACAGCAGCACATAATAGTGGCGGGCAAAAACAACATAAAAAGACAAGACTCATAGTTCCCTCAGCGAGTCACCCTGTTTAGGGCTGCTATGGCTGCGGGTAGCAGGCTTTTACCAAAGCGAGCCCTTCTGCACCTCAGGGTCCTGTACCTGCACCCAGAAGGCAGTACAGTGAAGTGGCGATTGAGTGGGTGTGTGATGTCCTGTGCTATTGTATTTGCAATGCGTGTGATGGCCTTACAGCTTAGCTCTGAGAGGTTGGGAGTGGGGAAACCTATTATCTTGGCAGCAGTGTTGGTTATGCGTGTAAGTTTAACCCGGTTTGTGACAGAGAGCATATTAAAGAGACAGGTGGAGCAGTAGAGCGGGATGGGTTGGACAATATTTTGGTACAGCAGTAGGAGGTGATGGGGGGGCGACATAGAGTCCTTTGAGTTTATGGATGGCTGATAGTCTTTGATGGCTCCTTTTTTGAATGTCCTTTGTGTGCTGGTCAAAGCTGAGTTTATTGTCCAGTGTAATTCCGAGATATTTGAAACTGTCAACTATTTCAGCGGTTTCTTTATTGATGAGGATGGGATGCTGGGGTGACGGGGTACCTATTACTATTTCTTTTGTTTTCCTGACATTGAGATGAAGGTAATTACACTCACACCACTGGGTGAAGTGTGCAACAGTGTTATGATAGTCCAGAACAGAATGGTTATCTGTGAGAAATGCGAGAATGGCAGTGTCGTCAGAGTATTTGAGGTAAGTGGTGGTGGGTTAGGGGCTGGTGCAGTCATTGGTGTACAGCGTGTAGAGGAACGGGCTCAGCACACAACCCTGCGGTGCTCCGGTGTTGGTGATGAGTGCAGGTGATGTTGTTGTGCCAACCCGAACTGTTTGCCGTCTGTCACTGAGGAAGTTGTGCAGGAAATGGATCAGATGGGGGGGGGAGTGTTGAGTTGGTGTAGCTTCCGGATCAACAGATGCCTTTGGATGGTATCAAAAGCAGAGCTGAAATCCACGAAGATGATCCTGGCGAAGGTGCCTGGGGAATCCAGGTGCTGGAGGAGGAGGTGCAGCAGGCAGGCCACAGCAACCTCTGTGCCCCTCCTGGCCCTGTAGGCAAATTGGAGGGGGTCCAGTTGTTGGTTGACAATTGGCAAGATGGTATGTAGCAACAGATTCTCCAGGCACTTCATTATTATGGATGTGAGGGCAATGGGGCGGTAATGGTAGAGTTCTGTGGGACAGAATTTTTTGGGCACTGGAATTATCGTTGCGGTTTTCCAGAGGGTGGGTATTGTGGCAGACCGGTAGGATTCGCAGAAGAGTGAGTGAAGAATTGGTGAGAGTTCCATAGCGCTGGTCTTCAGCACCCTTGCCGGGATGCTGTCAGGCCCTGGGGCCTTGCCTGGCTTACACCGGCTAAGCTGGCGCCTTACGTAAGAGGGGTAAGTCCCCATAAGATAAAAATCCAAGCTATAAATCCTCCATAGATAGATTATAGCCTCTTGTTTCTGCATCTAGGTGCCACAGGCTCGGCGGAAGGGTCATGTGGACCGACTGCGTGCGGAGGAGAAGTGGCAGAGCCGCGCCCGCCTCACAGAGACTTCCTTCAGCTTCCTGGAGGCAGAGAAGGATCAGGCATCGCCACAGCTGCCGTTTGACGGAGAGCAGCAGAAGGAGGCAGCAGAGGAAGTGGAAGAGTGGCATTTTGAACGTCCACAGGTTTGTATATCTGATGTTTTAGTAATTAAGTTTGTGGTTTTTCTGCTTGTTTCTAAGTAAATATGGAATTGATATGATGATAATATTGTAGCTATGTAAGGGATAATGTTTAGTGAACCAGTCATTATCGCAAAATGAACCCCGACTGCTTATTACATGGCTGCTTACCAAAGACATAAATCATTTGACACCAATTGGTCTAAAATGATTTTTCACAAATTCGTAATTTACAAGCTTCTGTAAAAAAATTGTTCAGCAGCACTGCAATCATAGAAACATCTGGAGCTAGCATCCATGGCTACACTGTAGTAGAGCTGCAGCTGTAGCAACGTAAACAAATCCAGTAAAAGTGCTGTTCAGTTTTTAACCAGCAATGAAAGGTATTGTGCTCTTTGAATAAACTAAAAGTAAAATAGGAAAAATTTAGGGGTTAGCCAAGTGTTTGTCTGCAGTACCCAAGGAGTGGCTTCTTTTTTGGCAGACTAGTCAATTTGATTAGACATCAACCAAATGGACAAGGCTGCTTAACTGCAGAGTGATATGATTAAATGTGAAACAGCAGTCTGTTGGCCATTTGAGTATTCAACAAAGCCGTGTAATAAAGTTGAATATTTCACACCTTTGTAGCAGCAAAGGGAGGGTTGTGTACTAATGTTGTAATATCCTGTTAACGCCCTCCCAGGTGGAGTCAGAGTCGTGTTTCCAGCTGGATCAATTTGAGTCACTTCTCCTGCCGGAGAACAACCGACCTCTGGAGCCGAGCGTCCTGCTGGCACTCAAAGAGCTCTTCAACCGCTCAGACGCCGCCACGACCGCTCTGCACATGCTCAGTGTTGACTGCCAGGTAGACCAATGCCTTCTCACGCTGGGTTCAGACCGCATGCAAAGCGCTGGGAAGCGCAGGGAAGCGCAGCCAGTTTCCTTTCGGCGCCCATGTTAACTGATTTGACCGTTCAGACGCCACGGCCGGTCTGAACGGTCGCGATCTGGAGCGCCAGTTTCGGCGTCTGGTCTATTTTTTTCTGCAAGCCGCGGCGCGCATTTCACAGGAAAACACCATAGAAAACACTATAGATGGTCATATCTCCATTATATCACCACAGAAGCACAAATATATTAAATGATCAACTTACCAGGGTCTTCACTGTTGTTGTTGACGAATCCATCTGCACTGATGCAAGTTTTAAATGCAATACATTGTAGGATGATGATCTATCTGGTTTTGAATTATCACTTGCCTTTTGACAATTGCGTCTGTTATTGAATTACCACAAAAGTAAACAAGGATACATGTTTAGGTTTGTTTATTTATAGGCTACTTAATGTATTTAGGCCTATATGTCATTATTTAAAGAGACAGAGAGAGAGGGAGGGAGAGAGAGAAAGAGAGAGAGAGGGAGAGAGGGAGGGGAGAGAGAGATATCTAGGTCCCCTAGGCTTTCCTAATTATTGCCTGATCACAAGTCACGACTCTTGCAGAGAAAACAAATAAACGTGACTGCTTTTATATTAGGGAGTTTGTGAAGAAAGGGAGAAAGTGAAGAAGATGGAAGACATAAAGTTCATCCCTGATGTGGAAAAGTACAGTGAGCTGTCAGCATTGTTTCTACAAGGACAGCAGTGAACAGATGACGCTTTGGTGGCTATTGGAACACAATGTAAGCAGCCTACAGCCTGTTTCCTCTGGGTTTTCTCCTGTAGAGCAGAACAGCTGCTGGCCGATGCAGAGAAATATGCTTCCTGTGTGAACAACCCAACTGCGACTCACGCGCAAAATCGCGGTACTTGGCCGCTACGCATCCTGTGTGAACATGGCGTCACTTAGCCAACTGACCCTTCAGATTGTTGTCTGGATTCTAATGTGATAGATAGTCAGGGTAGTGAGGGGTATTCAGGTTAGAGAGTGATTTGATTAAGTCTATCACTGATCAATGCAGGTTTATGAAATGTATTTGTAACAGTCTGGTTCACAAAATGGTACACAAACCAATTCCCTCAAAGGTGTAAGCAGCGTGAAGTAACACTTTACTAAAAACTGTACTTAAAACCTCACTTGTCTTGAATTTGTCTCATGTCTTGGTACTCCAGGTAGCACGCATTGTTGGGGTGACGGATGAGCAGAGGAGGATTATGGGAGTCGGATCAGGGCTGGAGCTTGTCACTCTGCCACACGGACACCAGTTACGACAGGACCTGTTGGAGAGGTACATGCAGTTGATGCATTCATGTACTTAGTAACTCAATGGCAACATATAAGATTTGCCATGGTATTGCAAATCCAAGGGTTGTAGCCAAAAGAGGCGCATGTAATCCTTCAACTGAAGTTAAAACGTGAAAATGACCAAAAATTGAGTTATGAAGTATTCACAGGACAACAGTGAATACAGAGATCAAAATATGTATTTATATAAAAACAATAAATATTATGTGTTAATATAATATTACCATACAAATTATAATTTTAATAATAAGACCTTATGTAATAAGGAAAATGATAACAGATTGACAGCAACAAAAATAAACTCACTCGCTCGCTCGCTCACTCACTCATCCTCCCACCCACACACTGCTAATGATTTCCTTTTCCATTGTGCAGGCATCATCTAATAGCACTGGGAGTAGCAGTGGACATCCTGGGCTGCACAGGGACGGTGGGTCAGAGGGCAGCCGTTTTACATAAAGTCATCTCATTGGCTCAGGCCCTGAAAGAACAAGCCCACAACCTGTATTCCTTCTCAGCTGTGATGAAGGCTCTGGAGATGCCTCAGGTACTGTATTTATGACAAAGAAACACACCTACTGTATACTATAAGTGTGAGTGTACATATTGCAACAAGGAGTTTGAAGTTTGCTCTCTAATTGTGTCTGTGTGTGTATGCGTGTGTGTGTGTGTGTGTGTGTGTGTGTGTGTGTGTGTATAGATAATGCGGTTGGAGATGACGTGGCGAGCGTTGAGGAGGAACCACACAGAGAGTGCTGTTTTGTTTGAGAAGACCCTCAAACCCTTCATGAACTCCCTGAACGAGGGAGACGGTGAGTGTTCATGCGTGAAAGAGAGATGAATAGAAACGAGTGAAATACAGAAAGACTGACAGGAGGAGCAGCTGGAAAAAGATTGATGTCATCATGTTTGTCTCAAGTGTAAAACAAGAAATAAAAAACAGATAGGAGTAAGAAAAAAAGCCATAAGTGGAGGGAAACAGGTTGCAGTCTAGACATTGGTCAGAAAGTATTAGAAATACTTTTTAAGAGTTTGGTTCAGCGTATTAAAGTGCTAGATGGATGGGGTTTGCCACATCAAACAATACAGAGAGTGCAGAAAGTTTAGACACATGAAAGTATTTGAAAGTGATTGACAATTTACCTGCCATTATCTGAACTGTCCTGATGTGGTGAGCCCCACCCAACTGGTACTTCAGGCAGGTTAAAACAAGTTACCTGAATTATCTGTAAATAGTATTTGTCCCGGGTGTGTTAAGGTTTTTACAGTAAGTGTAAGGCTTTGAGTCTGATGTGTGCAGTGTGTTCATGTGTTTTTTTTTTGTAGATTCGGTGGTCCAGGGTCCAGTAGCCATGCCACACCTGGTGCCCCTGCTGATGGTGATGGAGGGTGAGGACCCGGTTGAAAACAGCGAGCGAGGCTGTCAGCTTCTCTATGATGTTCTCCAGTCAGCACGCAATGCCGCGCTGCATGCCCCAGATTACCAGCAACATGCGCACACTCTGCTCACAGGTACACACACACACATGCACACACACATACACACACACACAGGCATATGTGTTCTTTGCATATTGCCCTCTCGTTTCATACAAAGAGCTACAGACATTATGAGGTACATACTCACTCAGGAAGAACATATTAAGTAAAAAACATGGTGGTAAACACTGCACAATGTAACAGTGGTATTCCATCAAACAGCCAGATTGATTTGTAGTATCTAATGTGATCAAATGCCTGTCGCTCTGCTCCACCAGGAGGCTGGGAGCCGATCCCGGAGCTGCTGGAGGCTTTCCGTACAGAGTTCGCCCTGAGGCTGTTCTGGGGTCAGTCTGGAGCGGAGACTGAGCAGCAGGACCGCTACGACAAGTTTGACAAGATCCTCGGTGTCCTCTCTGATAAACTGGAACCTGTGGAGGCCACGCCAGAACACTTTCAGTCCTGAAGCTTCGACTTTGACCTTGATCCTCAGGGCCTGTTTCGCTAAGCTTTCACCTCAAGGCGCACTCGGCGCTTTTTTCCTCACTAGAGGAAAATACAAAACAAAGATGAAAAGTGAAATCTTCTTAGCTGACCTTTGACTTGCGATGGAAGCCAACTCAGACGTCAGCTCTGACTAGCCTTGAAGGTGGAGCTGTTGTTCTTTTTCCTTTTCTTGTTCAGATGTAAGTGGCTACTTGCTGGGTATATAGAATCTTCACTCCACAGGTCAAGGGACAACATAATATGGAATGGGTCTTGTAGGAAATGGAATTACGTTTGGAGTGAGTGGGCCCTGGGCAATGCTTTAGAGTGAAAAGAGCTGTGTCCATAGGTTGACCTCCTTTTCTTTTGTCAGGAAAGTTGAAATTGTTTACCTGACAAGTAGCATCAAAGTGTTTACTTTAAAATCTTTTCACCTAGCAAAAATGTGTTTCCGATACTCAGACACTGTTGTAACAATCCACACCGCTTTTCAAAACATTGCCTTTGACACTTGAGACCCCCAAGGATGAGCATAAATATATTTAAAACTGAGCTTAGCTCAGTGTTTAGCCGATACTCGTCTTTCTTAATGCCCTCTTTGTCCATGAAACCTCTACTGTAGTGGACCACACTGGAAATTTATTTTTTGTTTGTTTCTAATGCAATAAATACATTTGTTAAAAAACACAATTTATGTATGTTGTCAGTTTTTTTCATCAAGAATTATTGTCACCAAGTAGAAAACACAGACAGCAAATGTTACATATACGTATATACTTTTTTCTTTTTCAAATTTAATATTTAATTGATACATGTAAATACATACATTTTCTTTTAAAAAATGAATCATATAATAATACTCCTTAAATGATAAGAAATGTCCACTAGTTCAGGACAGAGCAGTGGTAGAGAAAGAGATTGGTAAACTTTAGATGGCTCTTTTGCGAGTGTGAGGTTTGTAAACACTCCTATCAAATCTATCAGAAGGTGCTTTAACAATTTTATTGACTCTTCCTCTTCATGCTCTAAAGATTGCACCGAGAAGCTGAATGTCAAAACTGCTCACTTGGTTCCTTAGTTAGGCTACTCTCCTTTCCTCACTCTGCAAACACTTCTCATGTCCTCTCATGATGACTTTTGAGACTAGGAAGAACAACTCACTGGGATTTCAGGAGAGATTATTGACAGATTACCTGCAGCTATAGTTTCAAAGGATTTGAGAAGTGGAGCAAGAGGAAAACTCAGAACTCTCAAGGCTCAGAACACGAAAACAGGCAGTCAAACCACATAAAAACCAGAAAGTGAAGGAAACATAAAAACAATCATTCTGAAAAGAACCATTTGATCACTCGATGACCGCTCCGACACGCAGTCCAGCCACTTCTGTGCTAAGGTGGGATTCAAAAGTGAAGAGGAGGACTGAAGAATTGGCTATTATCCACTTGTGAGATGCATCTATTACCAGGATTTTATCCAGTCAGTGCTACTTGAATCTCTGAAGCTGCACAGAAGAGGCTTCAACCTCAGACACAGGCAGTTCACAAAGTATTCATGGCAGGAATGAATAGAAATATTTACTCTAATATTATATAATATTTAATAGAACAGTATATTTACTAACATTTAACTTTGATCATTACTTTGCCATTGTGCTCTTCCTATAGCAGAGTAGCTCATCAGTACTGTTACTATCATATCAGATGGAGTTAATAAGAAAATCCACAGAGGGATATTACATTTTGTGCATTCTCTATAGAGTAGTGGTTTTCATCCAGTTATAAGTCATAAAACTTCACATCTATGATAACAAAAATCACATTTTCCTGTAAGGTAAGGAGACCGAGCAGAGGGCATTCAGGCAGAGGGCTGGTGTTACAATAAGGAAAAGTTCAGCAGATGTTAGGGATGGGACGATATATCGAAATTCAATATATTGCAATGCAAAAATGTGACAATAGTATTGTGGGGCAGAAAAATGCATTGCGATATTAGTTGCATTTACAAATCAGACGGCTTGCCCATCACAATCTCACAAGCTCTCCATCCAAATTATATGATTTGCACTTTGTAATGACAGCATTTTAAAATTGTTTACATTCTAGCAAGTCGATGCCAAGATTTGTGGCTCAGAAATAAACATTCTGCACAGTCCTATTTTGTTGTCACTGAACGTTTATTTATCACATCGTATCGTAGTCGTATTGAATCATGAACCCTATATCGCGTATCGAATCGTATCGTGAGATAAGCAGATCGTCCCATCACTAGCAGATGTTAAAAATGACAATGGCACAGGCAGGTGGATGCATATATGGAGCTAGAGCATCGACATAAAGGAATGTGGTGTGACGCCTCTACGATGCTGAATACGTTGCATGAATAGTCACTTAACAATGTGACAATAAGCTCAGGTATACATTCAAAACTGTGGTGGTTAAAGCACTGAAATCCACACAGATCTGACAGAACCGGCAGTCTGTGTTCAAAGACGGCTTCTGTTACAAACCCTCTTGAATGCACGGTAACGACTGTGCTGTCGGACAGGGAGTGGAGCAGAGATGGGGAGTGTATGATAATGCAATTATCCTTGGTAATAAGCTTTATAATCAATCACTTTCATAATGCCATACAGGTCACTGGCTGAGATAAAAGAAGTGATATAGAAGAACAGCTCTAATATCCCTGGTTGACTTTGTATTCACCTTTGGCTCTAAACTTGTTTGCCATTACAAGCTGTGTAAGTGTGTGTGTGTGTGTGTGTGTGTGTGTGTGTGTGTGTGTGTGTGTGTGTGTGTGTGTGTGTTATGGGCCGAGTTTGACATAGGCTGAAGGTATATAGCCCTCGTCTCCATTGGCTCTAAGGACTCTCATCCAGCCGTCTCCTTTATCCTCCTCCATTACACTCAACAGCTCTCCCTCCGTAATGGAGATGGTGCCCTCGCTGCTGCCTGCACACACACACACGCACAAACACACACACACACACAGGCACACACACAAACACAGTGAAGAGGCATATAAAAGAGAGCGTTGGAAAGTGACCGCTGGAAAGCTAAGAGACCCATTTATAAAGAACTTCAGTGTGAATATTTAAGTTTACCTTCAAAGGTGTAGAGAGCGGTGCACTGGCCGATAGGGGTTTCCACGTCATCGAACTCATCATCAAACTCTGTGTAGATGTTCTGAGATGGATCGGCTGCTACAACACTGGAGAGACAAACACACAAGTCCAACACAAACACATAAACCACGCATATAATTCCCTCTCTCTTTGCTGTGTATTCTGCTACACACACACACACACACACACACACACAGCAGGTCTTACCCATGTTGGGTGTTATTGTTGATGGTGTTGGAAGATTCTTCTCCTCCCACTGCCTCCGACAGCCATGACTGTTATGAACAGACAGCAGATGTACGACAGTTCGGATAAATGCGCATATGCGTTAATATGAACTGTCAAATGTTGTGTGTGTGTGTATGTGTGTGTGTGTGTGTGTGTGTGTGTGTGTGTGTGACCTCGTATTTGGTGAGCTCCCCCCTCAGGCGTCCTATGTTATGCGCAGTCTGTGTGATCTGGGGCTCCAGACTGGAGGGGTCTCCCATCTGTGGATTCTGCTCATACACACCCTTCATCTTCTCCAGCGCCTCGCTGACATCAGAGGGAGAGAGGGAGGGAGGAAAGGGAGGAAGAGGAGGGGTAAATCCTCATTTGCACTCAAGTGTTTTGGCAACGTAAGCACTCATTAAACACGCTCCTCTCCTTTACAGCTGCGATGACAAGGACGGAGGGATGGACAGAAGTTTTTAGAAGTTGAGACGCGCCTGAGGGAAATGTCATATTATGTAAGCTCCGTGGCCGGCTAACCTTTCCAGATCAGTGTGCTGTGAGGAAGCCTGACAACAACCGCGACGGAAGGTTTTCACCCTCATCGGCTAAATTTGTTCTGTTTGGGCTAATTACGGCTAATCAGGTCAAAACAGGTTTACGACCACATTTAGCCCCAATTATGCTCTCCCAAACAAATTGAGTTGATCGCAGTGAAACTCATGCATTAAAACTGTTCCCAGCCGCTGTTTTGATAGTCCTGAAACTTTGGCAGGGGCAGCGACTGCTTCGGGGTTTCTTTAAGTGTGTTTCAGGCCTGAGGGGCGGCGACGGTGCTGTTGGTGATGTTGTCACCTTTGGTCCTGCTCCTTCTGCAGGTCCTTGCTGATGTCATCAATCTTCGCCTGCAGCCTCTTCTTCCTCTGCTCCGGAGGAAGGTGAGAGAAGTCTTCTGCTGCGGGGGGCTACACGCACACACACACACACACACACACACACACACAGAATGAGAGTGTTTTGAGCATCGTGTACACTTTCACAGCGACCATATCAAGGTTCACCACCAGATGTCACTCCTTCCTATCTCTGTCCCAGACGCAGTGAGACAGTATAGTTTAGTTTCACACTCCGACATGGATTCCTAGACACAGGCTGACAGATTAATACCGTAAATAGAGCTCTTTAGTCGAAGAAATCTGACAAGAGAGAGAGAGTCTCATAATGATTCTGTGTCAAGGAAGCCAAGAAGAAGTAGACAGGATATGTCAGTGGTGAAAACAGGAATAGAGAAATAGTCACAGACAGACGGAGGGAGAAGTGCGATTGACCAAAAACCCTGTAACATCCCACTGTTTGATAATAACAAGTTTCCCAGAGGTGAATACCACTGAATTTCGGCAATAAAATGTTAGTCATGTTGGACTGGAACATACTAAATGGATGACCCATAGCCAGAAACCCACAAAGTAGAGTCTTTCCCCTGTGATGTCACACCCATGTAAATCTCCATAGAGAATGAACTGAAAAAAATGGAGGAGCTGACTTTGACAGTAAACAAGATGGTTTTCTGGAGATGTATATTTTCTAGTTCAGAGCTTATGACTCTACTATAATAAGAAGTATTAGATGGAGTAGATGTAAATGTAACAATGTACATCATTGTATGCATTCGCAAAATCAGTGTGTTATTTACTATCTTAAAGTTATATACCAGTATGACATCACAGATTAGAGTCTTGGTTCTCTGGTTTCTAGTTTTGGGAGAAAGTTGATCATGCCCCCTAAATAATGATTAGATTGTCCTGTGCCATGAGAAAAACACATAAAGTGTAAATTGAGTAGTACTCCCCTTTAAAAAGGACATAGCACCAGAATATCTAAGCACCTTTAAAGTCTACTCTGTATGTAACAATAGTAACTGTTACCATGTGCTTTTCAGCATGTGACATCTAGACAGAGAGAGAGGGAGACTCAGTATGAGACAGATACATTTATATAAACACAACACACACACACACATCACACAGGAAACACACACATTTAGGATAACATGCAAGTTAATATATGATTGCTTTTACAAATGCAGGGGTACAAACCAGGGTTACTATTTTGGGATTCTTCACTTTTATTTTGATATAGTTGTCAATTTCAGCTTGCTTTTAGTGTGGGTTTGGTAGTTTTAGTTTCCTTTTTTTTTTTTTTTTTTTTTAACAAATGTTTAGTTTTAGTTTAGTTGTTATCTAGTTTCAGTTCTAGTTTCAGTTCTATTTCTGGTAAGAGTGGGATTTTTTTAAAGTATAAATATAAAGTATAATGACAGACGTTCAGAGCAAGTATTTTATGTTTGCCACAGGTATTGTGTAATACAAACAGTCAGAAATACATTTAAAATGTATTTACATGATTTTTTCAATTAGCGTTAGAAATGGTCTAAAATTCATTCGTTTTTAGTACAAGTAGACAAGATGGTTTTAGTTCAGTTTTAGTTTTTTCACAAAGTCTCTTATCTTTATTCTTTCTATTTAGTCTTTATTTTCATGTCAATTTATGACAATGTTTTTTAACTCTTAGTTTTCATCTTGGTTTTAGTTTGTGAAGAATAACCTTGGTACAAACCCACCAAAGCATGCGCTGCTCGAGCGTAACAACGTATCTACGTGAGACAAACACAGGAGGGAGGAGACGTTGACAGGTGAGGATCGTGACACGACAGCTGGGCGGAGCCAACCTGACCGGGAGCGTCACTCACCAGGCTCAGTTTGTGTAACGTCTTTAAGGAGGCAATCCTGGGTTTGACTGAACGATTAAACTCCCTCAGACAGAGAGAGAGGGGGGAGCGCTGCAGCTTGGAGAGGGGGAGGGACAGGGAGAGGGGGAGGGGGTGGCTGCCAGGTGGGAAAGGGGAGGGGGGAGAGAAAGAGGGAGGGGCAAACTGAAGAGGGAAAAAAAAAGACACAGCTTGTTACGAGGCAGAGGGAGGAGGAGTGGGGGAGCGGAGGAAAAGGAGTTAAACGGCTGAGAAAATGAAAATGATGATGAGAGAAAAAGAGAGCGGGAAGAGAGGAGAATGAGTCAAAGAGATATTGAGATATTTGTCAGAAAGTGGACGCACACACACACACACACACACACACACACACACACACAGAAAGAGAGCATGGGGCGTTTTTGGGCAAGTCTGTGCAGCAGACTGGAATTGGAATTGGCCCCTCAGGGAAGTGAGGGGGTGGGGGTTAGACATGAGTGGAATGTGTGTGTGAGTGTGTTTGTGTGTGTGTGGGTGTGTGGGTGTGTGTGCATGTGTTAAAGCATTATTATGAAACCGCGTGAGCGTCGTTCTGCGCGCTCGTACACTTATACTTTGGCCTATAGGAGCAAGATAAGAAGAGTAGGACAGAAAGGATATTCAGGCTGTCAAACACAGAAGCAGGAAGAGCAGATAGGGGAGAGGCAGTGAATATCTTGTCCTTGAGACGCCTCGCTTTAATGTAGACTCACTGAGGGACAGTTCTAATGCACAGAGCACTAGTTCACCTTGTTCTTCTTGCTGAAAGGCCAGAGCTTGGTGCGCACTCGCGGCGGGTTGAGGCTGGAGTCAGAGGTTGCTGGTTTGATTCCCTGGGTGTAGTCTTCAAACTCCACATCCCCAGGTCGCTCAAAACCAGACTTGTGCTGCTCTATGAACAGCATAGAGTCCTGCAGGGACACACACACACACACACACACACACACACACACACACACACACAGTAACAACAAGTGAGTATAAGTAGATGTTGGCTCTCTATTAACAGGTTCAGAGTTACCCAATCACTATGGTGACATACCTTACTCTGTAACACAACACTGTATTAAAGTGTAAAACAAACAATAAATCAATATTTATTGCTGTAAGGTAAGATAAGATAGCACTTTATTGATCCCCTTGGGGAAATTCAGGTAACACAACACGAGAGAAACCTGCTAACCTCCAACGTTCTATTTCATCAAACTGAAACAAGTAACCATGTCGTCCCCCCTCGCAACAATCAGTAACAACTTGCATCGTCCCTTCAGGTCAAAATCGGACCTGTGGTGTAGCACTTATGGCCTTTCAAATTAAACAGCGCCTTCGTCAGGCCAGTCAGTGTAATGGGTTAGTAATGTTAAAGGTCCCATATCGTGTAAAACAGGATTTCTCTTGCCTCTTTGATTATAAGCGAGTTGGATGTGCTATCTAAACATTGTTAAAGTATCAAAACGCAACTGCCAACTAAATCCACACAATCCATATTAGAAAAGCCGTATGGACTTCCGTAACTTTGTGGCGTCACAAAGGTTCGTGCATTATCATTTTTGTAAGAAATAATAGTTTAACAAAGTGTTTTTTTCAAAGAGGTTGAGTGGTTGTCATTGTTTAGTACCAGAGAGTTTTCCCTGCCTCTCGCTGTCTGCAGCTGCCGAAACGGTTAGCCAATCAGAACAGAGGGGTTGTTAATATTAATGAGCCTTAAAGCCATAGCAACAGAAACAGCCTGTCCTTGGTAAGGTTCAGAGAGATGCTGGAAAATGAATGTGTAAAAATGGATTGAGAGTGTTTTTGGTACATGACACCACAAACAGCTTTGAATGGACCTCAAGACATAAAATAAAACACTGGAAAGTGTAGAATATGGGACCTTTAAAAAACACCAGAAGAGCACCAAAAGTTTTTGTCAAAATGGGGCCAGTGGTGTCTGAGATATCACGTTTGAGTTAAAAATTTTGACCTTTAATTATAGCGCCCATTTAATTATAACTCTGGAACATAGTGCAAAGTTGCAGTTTTCGTCAAAATCGCCTTAGCCTTTCAGAGATTGAAATTTCGACCTTTAATTGAAGCGCTCTTTTTAGGCCAATCAGTACAGATTTTTGAAATGCTGGAACACCGTGCGAAGATGCATCATCCCTCAAAGTTTCTGCAATATGGGAGATATATGGGAGATGAGCCAGACACACACACACACACACACTGTAAGACAAACATGCCCACACTTGCCTGTTTCTCATTAGTTTTGCACCCTGCTGAGGAGATTCCCTCTAGACACTTGGAGATGATGGGCATCACCTTCTTCTCTGTCTCTGAAAACTGGCAGTAGCCCTCTGCCAACCGCCTGATCCTCCGCTCATCCATGTCCTGCAGGTTCTGGTCAGCACACAAACGTATACACAAATGCTGTCTTTTTTTAAATTTCATGTACTCATATTACATGTTTATATATTGCTGTATTGTATTAGTGTTCACACGCACGTGTCACACGGAAGAGACAGCATAAGGGTGTGTTTTTGTTATGTATTGCGCAACATCAGATTTTGTTGGAGATTTGAGCAATTGTGTCATTGTGTGTGTGTTTCTGTATGTGTGTGTGTTTGCCCGTCTCACATTGAAGATCTGCGGTATCTCTGTGTAGTAGAAGAGGTTCTGTTCCTTGTTGTATTTCTGGAGTTGTGCTGCATAGTCATTCCTGCACTCTTCTGCTGTGTGTGTACGGGCATGGGCATGTTGCTTGGCCTTGGGAGGGAAGGAGAGATGGAACAAGGGAGAGAGAGAGAGAGAGAGAGAGAGAAAGAGAGAGAGAGAGGGAGGGAGAGAGAGAGCGAGAGAGAGATGAAAGGATGTAGGCAGGGAGGGAGAAATGAAAAGATGCAAAAAAAAAATGCAAAGTGGGAGAAATGTAAGAATAGATGGAGGGAGCGAAAGGAGAGAGAGATGGAAGATAGGGGGAGGTGGAAGCGGTCATGGAGGGAGAGAGAGAGAGACAAGGAGGGAGGGGGAGTAGAAAGGACAAGAAGAATGTCTCAGAAACCAAAGAGGAAAAAAAAAAAATCAGTGCTCAATTGTTGATGCGAGTGTATGTGTGTGTGTGTGTGTTTACTTTCTCGACATCGAGCTTGGTGGCATTGACGTCGTTCTCTGTTTTGTCCGCTTGCTGTGTGGCTTTCTCAGCCTCCGCCCACTCCTTGGCAAAGCGCTTCTTAGTCTGTAGACACACACACACACACATCTTAATGAGAAGAGCATTAGTAGTAATAGTAATAGTATAAACATTGCTAGGGTTAGGGGTTCAAGTCCCACTAGAGACACTCAAACTAAAAATGTATACACTTGTGGTAGTGCAAGGAGCTTTGAATACACCAAATGGCATGCGTTATGTTCTGATGTGTTTTCTTGTGTTAAATAATAATTATGTGATCCAACATATTTTCAGATTACTTATAGACATCTTGCAGACATTTGAAAGCCCTACAACCAAATATACATAATGTCACTCACACTTTCTAGGTGTTTAAAGCTGCTCTCTAAATTCTGCTGGGCCTTCTTGGCGTCAGACAGGTGCTGGGGAAAGAAAGAGGAGTGTGAGTAACTGGGCGGCACCTTCAGATGATGCAGCATACCTCTTAATTAACACCCTGCCTTACTTCCCCATTCCTCCCCCCCGCCCTTTCTTTCTCCCGCCCTACTGTTCTCCATCCCTCTCTCACCGTTTTTCGTTCTTGTTTGAGGTCCTGCAGATATTTAGTGAGTTCTACACAGATGCCGGTCATCATGTTTTCGGCGATGAGCTCCCGTTGGCCGGCGTAATCGTTCAGCTCATTCAGAATCTCCTGGAATGACGCATGGTTGGTGAATCTGCATGGGGAAGGAACAAGCGGGCAGATCAGCATGAGTGCAGAGACAAAAATCTAATATTTTCTCTCTCTGTCTCTCTCACTTATTCATCCAGTCCCGCATATACAAGCATGCAAAACAGGAGAGGTCACAGAGAAACAATGGACGTTGCTCTCTCACTTGCACTCTTGCTCCTCCTTGCTCCCTCGTTTGGCATACTTCTTCGTCAGATTCCTATGAGACAGAGTCAGAGATGCAGTGTGACTCTCTCTCTCTCTCTCTCTCACACACACGCACACTCACAAATGCACAAGGCAAATATTGATACTTTCCACCTTGATCCATGTAAAAACCAAACAAACAATATTTAGAAAGAAAAAACCCCCCAAAATAAGGCACACCTGAGCTGCTTGGCGTAGCCTTGTTCTATCTCCGTGCGTTCCTTCACAAACTTGATGTAACGTTCCACCAGGTCATGGCCTGATTGGGTATGCTTCTCGATGACATCATACTGGTCCTAAGAGAGGAAGAGCAATTGGATTAGGAACCACACAGACACACACACACATACACACACAGGCATATGAACGCACAAATATTGGAAGCATCTGTCGGTTGAGGTTGTTTGCAAACCTGTAACACCTGATACACATGTACATTCAGTCTCTGACCACAATAACCTCTAACACAGTGCATGATTGCCAGCAGTCGTGTACACACTGTATATTTGAAATCTACAGACATAGAGCGTAACCTCTCACTGGGTTGCTGTCATTTGCACAATTTTGCAGACCAAGAAATCTGAGGCAGATGGAAACTGAAAGGTAAAGAATAGGCCTACACATACACACACACACACACACACTCTTACTTATGTCACTTTTGGGGTATTTACATAGACTTACATTTAGTTCCTGGAGACTTATCCTAACCATAACCATAACCACTACTGGCCTAAACCTAACCCTTACCCTAACCTTAACCACTGACCCAAAAATCAGCTTTTTACCAAGTGACTTAAGTGACTTAAGTCATACCCACACACACACACACCGGTTCTCTTTCTCTCACACACACCAAGAATAAAAAAAATACATTAAGGTATAGAGAATAAAAGATAATGCTGACAATACTCTCCTTTCCACATTCCTCTCTCTCTTCATGCACATCCATCCCCTCAGCGCGCACACATACACACACTCATGTACACATACACTCAAACCTGTTGGACAGGTAGGACCTCTCTGTCCTCTGTGCTTGACACTGGCTTATATGTATGTCATAACACAAAGGACTCGCTGAGGAAAAATTATACCACAAAATGCAGCTGACTACATGCATGAACAGTACTGACGCTTGGGCACATGCACACACACACACACACATGCACACACACACACACACACACACAAAGTAAAAAGGGTGGTTCTGGTCGATCCTTTGGTATGTAATACAAAGAAAGACCCCACCTTCTGCATGTATGTGTGGGTGTGTGTGTGTATGCATGCATGCATGCATTTGTGTGTGTGTGTGTGTGTGTGTGTGTGTGTGTGTGTGTGTGTGGAGGCTGCAGGGTCTCTTGGAGCCTGAGACACAGATAGGCATTCCTCAGAGGAGGAAAAGCTAAATGGAGATCATACACTAACACAGTTAGCCATGTCCTGGATAAGAGAGGGAGCTGGGAGGAAGCAGGGAAGTAAGATGGGACATGAGCAGAGAACATAAAGGACGGAGGGGATGGAGCAGAATAAATATCTTTTGGCAGGAATAACCTGAACCAGGAAAAGAGAGTGAGCAGGAAAAAGAGTGCGCAAGGAAATGAGATGGCAGAGAAAGAAATTGTGAGATTATTGTTGATAGAAAGAGAGATAAAGCTTATAAGTTATATTTCTGACACACATTTGCCACTTCTGCTCCTATTCTGCTCTGCTCCTCCACCCCATTGCTTAGTCTGTGTGCGTGTGTGTTTGTGTGAGAGAGAAGGAAATACTGATAGAGAGAGAGTTCAGGAATGAGATAATCATTAGCTCACTGTGAACCCCCGCCCTGTGACTGACGGTCCCAAGGGCCTCTCCAAACCCAGAAACCAGTCTGTCGAGTCCCACCCCTCGACGTGACGAAACACTGGCGACAGGAAGTGCTTTCTTATCCACACAGATCTGAGGTCAGATTCTAGCTTACCTCCTAATATTGAAAGTCAGGAAAGGACAGGGATACATTGATCCCACAGGAGAGCCACTGCCTTAGAGCATTAACTCTAATTTGTTCTACTGGCCCACTCTCAGCATGTGTTTGTGTGTTTTAACAATAAAGAGCAAATGTTATAGACAGTGGGAGGGGCGATAGGTACAGTGCAGGTTCATCTTAAACAATCAAATGAAACACAAAGATCCTGAACTAAGGCTAGATATCTTTGGATTTTTTTCAGTACCGATAGTACTAACTTTTTCACCACCTCTCTTTGTTGAGTGAAAGCACATTTCATTATACACTACAGTAAATTATTTTCTGTGCAACATTTGTACATGCCATCTGTTTTTTAAACAGAGTCAAATGACACCTTGTTGATTTCCCCAAAAACTGGGAGAACAGCGTCTCCTTATAAGCCGGTCGGTGTATTGAGAGGGGAGACCGTCCTTCACCTGGAAGACCTGAGTCCAAGCTTCCGTGACAGCAAGCATCACTGAATCCCTACCAGCCTACCAGGGGCGCTGTTAGTGGCTGACCCTGACCTCTTACCTCCTCATAGAGGGGAGGAAGAGAAAAGACACATTTGTCAATAACCAACATCAAAATCCACAATTTTGAATCATTTTGATGCCTTAAAATCAACACTGACATATAAAAATCAGTACAGCACTGATAGATATTGGTTTCTGACAGCCAGCCCCAGCCTCAGCTAACATAAGGCTCAGGGGAAGAAATGTTCTGGTATTGTCACGCTGAAATCTGAACACACTGGATCCCTGTGGCCCCATCAAACACCAGCAGCAGAGGCAGAATGGCAGAATTTTGAACTTCTTGCTACTTTCCTGTATACGGGCGATGTGCTTCGTAGAGCAGCCAATACAAGCTGTGCAACAATAGCTCGACTCAACAGGCTCTTCTCATCAAACTACTTGACGCTGATAGAAAAGCAGTGGGGAAAAAAACAACACAACAGCCTCACACATGGTGTCTAAAACCGTGCGGGCAGGGGAATAATCTCAGAGGCATGTGCTGAGACTCTGACCCCAATCACAATGGGATTTGGGGAAATTTAGCGCATTTGGTGCACAACACCAGGTACAAAACCACTGGAAGAGATAATCCAAAACCTTTTGAGCCATAAAATGAACACAACATGCATCCTCCCCTTCAATAAAAGACCAACATTTCCTTGAAGACCTCTTCTCCTGTCAGTCGGATCATGATCAGTGAACAATGAGTCTTTTTACTCAGACTGAATGCTCAATGACTCTGTCCCATACAGCTGACTGGAGGAGGTGTGAGTGAGGAGCATCTGTCTGAACTGATGAGTGTCACCGAAGAGGCCGCACTGCGATTCACGGATCCTGCATTTAATAAGGCAGAAACCCTGATCAGGCTTCAGAACAGACACAGTGACAAGCCACCATGCTTCCACAGTTGACACTTTACCTCCAGACAATTACTGACAACACACGCCAAAGCCCCTATATGGGGCATATCATCACAAAACAAAGCCCAAGTGCATGTATGCATGGGCTGAGAGTTGGACTGAGAAGGACAAGGAAGCTCAGCACACACCTTTATCCTTATGTAGATAACACTGCAACAGCTTTCTGGGCCCAGCAAGAGCAATAAACTACTCTTCTTATGATAAGGTATGCAGCAGGAGTTGCGAAATCCTCTGGCTGCTGGCTTTACAGATAGACTCCTGCTGTTGTCCTGTATCCCCGTCAAGACTGCTTAACCTAGGCCTACAGAGAAAAAACAAAACAATGTCCCATGCATACTGTGGCGAGTCGGCCGACGAAAACAATAGCTGGACGGCCTATTCTTTAGGGATGTTGATGGTATTTTGGAAACCAGCCTACAGTGGAGAGAATATCCCAGAGGGTTCCGCGTCTCTATATGGTGTCAGCTGTCAAGAACTTACCCAAAGATCTGTTCCCCAGTCCATGTCTGACAAGTTCAGATGTCTAAAGGATTTCTCTCTGTTCTTCAGCAAAAATAAAAACACTTTCACAAGATTACCCCCCCCTCTCACAAAAAAAAAAACTTCAGTCTCGAAAGCGGAGATGGCGGAGGAAATGTTGTGGAGGAAGTCTACGCCTTCTCCTTGGCACGGCTCTCCTGTTTCTTCCAGCGAGAGAAAATATGTTCACTCGCTTTTCCTGAAACAAGTTTGGGTCCCAGAGAGAGAGAGAGAGAGAGAGAGAGAGAGAGAGAGAGAGAGAGGGCGGGAGCGAAGGAGGGGAGGGGGGTGGGAATAAGCTTTCCAACAGCATTTGTGTTTGCTTTATCTTAAAGAAGCAGTGTTGAGTTTATTTTCATCATAAATTGTTTCAGAAAGCGGATCTGTTCAGTAAAGGGTTAGGTAAATTCGTTTTTTTTTCTGTCTGTCACCACGCGCCTTCTGTATGGAAAGTAGCCTACCATTAGACTCCAGCCAAAAAAAAAATTCAGTTTGGACTACATGGTCTAAACTTTAATGTAAACCCAGCAATTAAGAGGCGGACTACCCGAGGGGAGATATTTAACAAGATGACGATGAGTAGTAAGAGATCAAATATCTAATATAGCCTATAGCTATCGGCCGAGCCCTAACATTCCTATAATATTCTTATAGGGACTTATAGTGTGTCTGTTGTACTCAGTAGTGAGTTTATAGTGACCTTATCATACTTAATGGTAGGCTATTCTTTTTTTTTTTTTTTTTTTTTTTTTAATGTAGGACCATAATATTCCTGTAGGATATTACACTTGGTTTATAGGTTTGCTGTGAGATTTGCAATCCGTATACATTTTATTATGGGATTGGTAATTTTTCATATCGACTTTGCATGCAGGCAGTAGTGTAGTCAATGTATATAGTCAATGTATATATACTGTATATATAGGCAGGTGGTCTATAAGGAGTGTTTATTTCAATATTTAACACCCTGGCTATATGCTCAGATAAGAACTATAGTAATCCTATAATACATTTAGAGGGATACTAAATAAATAAAATAGAATGCAGCTACTATCACAGAAAGCCATAACATAGAAAGTCCTACAGTAAAACCATAGGAGGTTAATGATACCATAAAGTATGATAAGGTCACTTTAAAGTCACTGCTCTGTACCACTGTGAATCTATACTATAGGATACTATATACTATAGGAATATTATGGTGATCCCCATTAGGATTCTTCTTCTTTCTCTTCCTCCTTAACTACACCGCCCTGCTTATTGTAGTGATCGATTTGCATGTGTAAAATGACGTCAGTGTACCTGTTGAGACCGGACGCCCCTCCCTCCCAGGTCAGTGAGATTCTGCAGCACAAGGCTGACACCATGTGTTTGGAGAAACACTCAACCCGTGTGACGCCTACTGTTACTGTAACCTGCAGGTAAGAGAAATGATTTTAGCAAATGCGTTCAGAGTTCTTGCGAAGGTTTAATATCTTACAGTGCATTCGACATGTTCCTCCTCTAATCTTCCCACCCTGCATATTCTTAAAGTTGTTGAAAGTGTCACTGCAATAGGCCTACTGTATGTTTATTTCTGAAATAGCTGAGGAAGTGAAAGAGAGGCAGAACAGGAAGAGGACAACATTTCTTTGTCAGGATGCTTTAATTACTGGAGTCAATCAGTGGCATTTGACACAGCTGCAACTTAAGCACACACGACTACAACAAGGACCCTGATTTAAGAATATCACAGGAATACACAGCTGTAGTTCAGTCTTTTCTGACTTTCCAAAAGACATTTGTTCATGCTATCTCAGTTGTATTCTGCAATTTCCCCTATTCTACTCACCTGTTCCCCATCTCACTATTGAGAGAACGAGAGAAATGTGCTCAGAGTAATGTGCCCATAAGCTACATATTTTCTATTCATTTGTATGTTGTATTGTCAGGTACTGGATGTTCAGTAGGAACAGCAGCTAGTATGCATGCTACTCCTGCTCTCCCTGCTTCTCCTGAGCAGCTGCAGAGGCAGACACTGGTCTTATCTTCATGGCTATGCTCTTGAGAGAGTAGTTTGTCCCCTTCCAGTGTTTCCAGCTTACACAGACGTTGTCATATGTGATGCCACCAGGTGCATACATGCCGTTGGGGTTTGCGTAGTAGCAGTAATTGAACCAGAAGCCACCGAGATGAAGTTGAGCACAGCTGACATCTGAAAGGTCCTGGTCTCTGTCATATGTGCTGAACTTCATGTTGCTGTGATATGACAAACTGTCCCCTAGGAAGGCAAAGGATGATAATTTGAGCTCAACTGAAATACAGGTGATTATTTGAAACTCAGAAATACTTGCAATTAAATCCAGAGGTTTCCACCACACATATACTTAATAACTAAATAACTAAATAACTAAATAAATAAATAGGCTACTGTACATTCATAGTGTTTGGGAAATGAACTCACTCTTTTTGAAAACATTTGTTCAGTTACTGACGGTGCATTAATTTAGTCTGACAGCAGTTTAAAAAAAACTTTGCCTCTGGGGACCCACATTTTCAATGAAGAAAAAAAAGCCTACAGTAAAACAGATTTTACAGGCTACTGTGTTTTATCGAATGTAGATTAATGTGTCATTAGTTCTCTAACCTAATAGTCAACAGTTTTCCACTAACTTTGAGAAGGCTTAACTCAACAAAAACAATTTGAGATCCATTTTTCCTGGATAATTTGGGGACCCGTTTTGATATTCCTGAGGCCCACCTTTGAATCCCACTCCAGACTTTGAAAAACACAGAAAAAAGATAAGGGAACCTTTACATCCAAAGTTTAAAATAAATAAATAAAACAAAAAAAATAAAAAATTGAATCTATTTTCTATTTTTCAATGTTGTTTGCAGAACACGGCCTCTAATACCTTGACCCTCAAACCTAAGCTGCCGAACACGAGTCCCATGTTGCTCACCTGCCCCTCCGTCAATGTAGCTGCCCAGGCGGAGCTGGTAGCCGTAGTTCTCAGGATCGACTGAGAAGGAGGAGTACTGAGCGTAGACCTTCCCCCCCTCCCAGTCCTGCATGTCCACCCGCAGCTCATTCTTCTTCCTCATCGTCAGCAGGAAGATGTTATCCAGTCCTGAGAAGACATACAAAAGGTCTGTTTCATTTTACCTCAAGCACCTAGGCCCTATCCTTCCTCTGTTATTTCTCCACATTTATACATTTTCCAACCAGACTATCTGTAAACCTACTTGTTTGCACTCACTTGTCCTCCCTCCCTCTTAACGTCTCTCAAATTAGCTATCCCTTGATCTAAAATATCACTATTTGCTTCAACCTGCCCCTTGCAAATGAAGATGGAAAGGTTGAATGTTTCTTTCACTAAAATGCAGCACACAGGCGCCGCGCTTTTAATGCATTTCACCCTAATTAACTCACCCAGCCAATACTCTCCAGCCACGTTCCCAAATCCATTCTTATAGTGCGCCCAGGGTCTGTAGAAGTTTTCAGTCCCATCCATCCTCCTCTGGATCACCTGAGGGAGAGAGAGAGAGAGAAGACAGAGAGAGATAGAGAGAGGGAGAGAGAGAGAGAGAGAGAGAGAGAGAGAGAGAGAGAGAGAGAGAGAGAGAGAGAGAGAGAGGGAGAGAAGACAGAGAGAGAGAGAGAGAAGACAGAGAGAAAGAGAAGACACAGAGAGAGAGAAAAGACAGAGAGAGAGAGAGAGGTGCCAAGTTTACTACAATTAGATACAATACAATCTCACTCAAGTTAGCGTTTTTAGCGTTAGCGTGAGTCAGATGAGTTTAAATAACCCAAACTCTCTAGGAGATATCTCAGCTATGTTTTTTTTTACTATCATGTTAAGTCATAAAAGTGTGACAGTGATAATCAGAGTGTGAGGGATCTGTTGTCACGTCTTGCTATACGAAGCTTTACAAGGTGTAAATGAGGCACCCAGGTTGGGCTTTATTCATGTTTATGATGATGATCTATGAAGTGTACTGACAGTCCACCTCCCTCCATCGGTGTCCATGTCACAGTAGGCATGCAGGGGGGTGGTGGGACCCCCGGGGAAGATGGTGTACACCCCACTGGGACTGGTGTTGTCATGGTGATAGATGTCATGGCAGTCGATAGGCAAGTAGAACTGGGACTGGGCCGAGGCCACTGCAACCAGTAAAGTAATAGAATAGAATTACCTGGAGGGGGGGATGGAGAGAGAGAGAGAGATTAATAATACCTACAAGGCCCTCCACAGTAATTATTGGTTAGAAATGAGCCAAAAGAGGCTGCACTAAGTAAATAGAGAAAGTAAAAAGTAAAAAGTTTTCTATTAGCTTAGGCAACTGTTGATTATTATCACACTTTGTTGAAAAGCCAGCTAGAGTTGTCCATGATTTGCTGCACACTACCTGTTTTAATTATGGCCCAGTTCCACTAGACTCATGGTGCATTTCTTCATCCTCAATTGCCCAGTCTGCATTTGAATGAATCTCAGTGGGTTTTTCTGGCATCATCAGATTTAGCTATTATTCTCTCTGGTGTACTGTGGATAACATGGTTAACTAATGCTATATCAAACTATTGAGACGTGAGAAGAGTGCAGTATATTTGCCTGAAACCACAACTTTAATATCACCTTACAACAAAATAGATGTGGTACATTTTAGAGTAAGATTTCTCCTTATTATTTTACTATTGATTTCTGGGGGGGAACAGCAAAACAAAAACCTGACTCTAAAGTACTCCATAGCTGAATCAGTTCCAGTTTTGCACATCATCCGTCCTTCTTCTCTTCCCTCCTTTTGTTGATGCTCTTCTGCTCCTCTGTGCAAGGGCAAGTGGTCGAGGTAAAGGAAGAAGCCTTTCTAAACTGAGCGGCCCTCTCATCTTGGCAATCTCTCCTCCCCTTATTATAGCAACTGAGCAGAAGCAGAATTCAGACTGCATGTCCCTGTGAATTATATTTTTTTACTCCTTTTATAATATATTATTTATCTATCTTTTTTTAAATGTTTTTTATATCCTTTTTTGCAACCATCCCACCCTGCAACTAACCGAGTGAAATAAGAAAAGGCATCTATCTAATATAATCTATTCATGATTCATGTGGGCTGGACACCAGGCGAAGGGATTGCAGGATATTTGTTGGGATGGCATATATTTTAGAATGGAATCTCACTTTGTTTTATCGCCTTCCTCCTTCTAGACTGAGCTAGCAGAGCTGCTTTTTGCATAACAGGTTTGGAATTTATTAAGTTTGCTAACAAAATGTCAGTCTCTCACCTGTATTGAGTGAACCTTGCTCGTCCAGTGTTCATATCACAATCTGTGCATTGTCTGCAGAGGCTAATTTATGCTGACAAAAGTTATTTTTGTTAGTGAATATTTTTGCCAAAACTAGACTGAACTAATGTGGGTCTCTTCTTGTTGACAATACATCAGTGAATGATTTGGTAATGCTGATTATTCCAGGACTGCAGTAACCACAGCAAGTATATTCACAATATTATATTATGAAAGTCATGAATATGAGCAAGAATGTTGTCTCTTATCAACCAAATAAGTGCTACAGTATTTGCCATTATGAACCAAAGTAAAATAATTTGAGTTTAGCTAAATATTAAAATTACTGTACCAGCCTTGTGTCAGCGGTGGAGCTCTTACCTGCTTCATATAGAGAGAGGTTTCAGGTAGTGCAGAGTTATTCTGACTTGTTTTATAGACTGTCTGAGGTCAGGCGATCAAGACAAATCCAGCCATGGTGGGAAATACACACCTGTTTGTGGGAGGAGACTTCAGGGAAGAAGGTTTTGGAAAGTTGGCAGGTGTGTGAACAGATAGGGATGGAGAGAGAGACCTCTCCCCTCCCTTCCCATCCTCTCATCACTGTACCAGAGTCAGTAACTGCTTGACATTAACAGCCCAGTTATTGATGGCTCATCTAGGAGAGAGAGAGGAAATCAAACCCAAGGCTTCTCCCAGGGTCCGCTGATGGATGAACCCAAGAAAAGGTCAACGGAAAAGTTGATTCTTTCTTTCGCTGTCCTATCTCTCTCTTTCTCTCCCTTTCTATCTCAATCTCTCTCTCGGGTCTGTGGTGTTTAGGAGAGGAAGAGACAGTGGTAAAGAGGTTCAGAAAGAGAAAGAGAGGGAGAGATAGATAGAGGTGTATAACCACTGGTTGTCTGCCAGGTTTTGTTTCTGCTGACATCTAATCCATGTTAATAAATGGCTCTCGAGGTCATCGCACTGTGGCCAGAGGGAAAGGAGGAGAGATAGAGAAGCAGGCAGAGAACGGATGGCTGTGTGTGTGTGTCTGTGAGTGTGTGTGTGTGTGTGAGAGAGAAAGAGAGAGAGAGAGAGAGAGCTTTCAACAACTAAATACTGTATATCGGTATGTGAAGGGCTTTAATCTGGGAAAGCAAAAGGAAAAATACATATCTGTACATTGTTTTATAGGCCTCAGCAACCTGCCTTTGGTGCAAGTGTGCATCACAGCTATGCACATGTGAGAGTGTGTTGGTGTATGGTATACCCCCAAAATACTTCAAGGTCAGAGAGTGACATAGGGACCATATGGCCACTCTTTTTAGAGCTGTTTTTAGTGCTGCCAAAGAACGAGGGCTGAACGCTGTATGATGGATGACGTCTGTGTGTCTGTGTATCCCACTTTGTGTGTTAAGTAGGAATGAATGAGCGGCTTTCAATGTTAATGTACACACACACACACACACACACACACACACACATACACGTTGTTTTAGTATTATATGTCTTCACATATTTTTATTTTGTGTCTTATAAATGTATGTGTACAATATGTGTATATGTGTTTATGTGTATATGGAAGTATGTGCATGTCCATACTCTATGCATATACAGATTTACATACACAAATATATACAAATGTATACAAATGTAAATGTTTTTTTTATTTTAAGACTGACACTATTAGCTCAAACGTATTTACATTTATATGTATATATTACAACAATTAATAATTAAACATAATTTAACGTAAAAAATAACTATAAAATACTGATATTATCATTGTTATTCACCAGTATTCAATGTAAAGAAAACTCTGGTCTGTTGTATAATTTATACTATTTTTCTTACATTATTTTGTCCTACATTTGTTGTATTTGTTGTTTTGTTGTTGCATGCTTTGGCAATATGTACACATGTATGTCATGCCAATAAAAGCTCATTTAATTAGAATTAGCTACACACACATTACCAGACGTTACCCAAAAAACAAAAAAAAGCCCTCAGTGTCACAGCATTTCACTGCACCACTGGATGGCACTGCTCCTCCTCTCTCACCGCTCCGTCCTCCGCCCCCCCTCCCTCCCTCCTTCTCTTCCTCCTTTCTCATTCTCTCTCTCTTTCCCTCTGTCTCCTCATCCTGTGTCGGAGGAAGATTAGAATCACCAGAAAGCAGAATGAGGATTACTAGATCGATATCGGAGACAATCTCATTCTCCCATCTCTTTTACATGGTCCATCCCTCTGTTTCACTCCGCTCTCTCTCTCTCTCTCTCTCTCTCTCTCTCTCTCTCTGCCTCTCTCTGTGGTTAATTTGTGTTTTCACCCTCTGCCCTTCAAGTCACTCATTGCTTCAGGGTATATGAGAGAGAGAGAGAGAGAGAGAGAGAGAGAGAGAGAGAGAGAGAAAGATGGGCAGACAGACAGACACAGAGAGAAAGAGAGAGATACTGTGAGATGGAGACAAAGATAAGATGAGAGGTGATTATTTTTCATTCCCTCCACAGATACTATTGATTCATGATGACTTGCTTGCACACACAATCATAATAAATAATATACACTGTACACTCATTACACAATGTCATACAGGCTAAGGCTGCGTCTCGGGGAGGCAGCGTAACCCATTTCATATAATTATGGACACGGCTTCAAAGCTGAGTGAATCTGATGATAAAACACCTAGAGGTATTTTTCAGTCCTCAAAGACGGCACAGATAGACTGAGGCTGGGGAGGGATATGGACCGAATAGAAGGAGGGAGAAAAGAGGAGAGGAGAGAAGAGAAGAGAAGAGAAGAGGAGAGAAGAGGAGACAAGAGACAAGAGGAGAGGAGTTGAGAGGAAAGGGGGAGAGGAGAGAAGAGAAGAGGAAAGAAGACGAGTTGAGAAGAGAGAAAATACACAGAAAAAATAGACACACACACACACACACACGCATACATATAAGTTTAAAATAACAACTTGGATTGAAGAGCCTTGTTTGTCCAGTTCCTGGGTACACAGAGAGCTGGTAAATGAAAAGGTATAAAAAGAAGATAAGTCAATAAACTCAGGTAAACACTCAAAGAGAGTGGCGTGTCTGTGTGTGTGTGTGTGTTTGTGTGTGTGTGTGTGAAAGAGAGAGAGAGAGAGAGAGACTCATCTTTTATGTATGAGTGTTTGTGAAGCACTTGCAGCTGTGCCTGGGTTACTTCCCATCTCAGTCACACACAACTGACTAATAAACCCCCTCACCACCACATTTAGACACACCACTCTACACACCAACATACTCAAATAAAACAATATGAGTATCTCTGTGAATTCCAAACAGTCCATTATGAATACACTCACCGTTAAGAAAAACAACATTTACATACTGGCTCGTTGTTTGTTTAGGTGTACAAATTTACAACATGAATTAATCTCATTTGCTTTGGTGTGGTTCACATTTCTGCATGAATGGGCTTTTGTTTGTTTGTGCTTGTGTGTGTGTGTGTGTGTGTGTGTGTGTGTGTGAGTGTGAGTGTGTGTGCGTGTGAGTGTGAGTGCGTGTGTGCGTGTGTGCATTGGCAAGCTCCTGGTACAGAGTATATAGTGCTCAGGACAGCGTGCTACACAATCATCTATTCCCAACCAAACTCCTATCTCCTGTTTCCCACTGAGACACAAGCTGGCCACACACACACACACACACTCTCTCTCTCTCTCTCTCTCTCTCTCTCTCGCTCTCGCTCTGTCTCTCTCTCTCTCTCTCACACACCCTCTCTCTCTCTCTCTCTCTCTCTTGCATAATCAAACAAAGTAAAGTCTGCCAAAACTCATGGCCATATCGCAAATCCAAATATCAAAGGGACTAATGTGAATAACACACACACACACACACACACACACCAAACCTGATTTTACAGATGTGCGTGAAGCTCATTGATATGCGTGAGCAAAGGCGTGTTATTGGTTCCTACAGGCTCGTTTGGGGCTAATTAGAGAGAGTAATGAGATAAGAGGAGTGGGAGAACTAGGCAATGCTCTGATGGATGTGGAGAAGAGGGAGGCATCTCAATGAAGAGAGACACAGAGGGAGGGAGAGAGATCAAATTAGGGGATGGAAGAGGACAAGAGAGAAAAGTGAAAGGGAAAAGGTAGTGTCGATGGAGTAAATGAGATAATCAATAATGTAGGCTGAAAGAGACGATCGGCTTCAGGAGGCCCAACAGACAAAGTAAACCTTCCCAGCTGCATTTTGACAGCGCTGAAGTCACCATGCTGCTCACTGTAACTTCAGTCAAGTGCATAATTACATAATTATCTGCTTGCCCCTCCCTAGTACTTCACACTTGTCGCAATATAATAGTTTTAGATCAATAATCCTAAAATGTATTTTATTAAGAACGTCAAAGGAGTAATTTCTAGGGAAGAGAGCAGTGGCATCTTACTGTAAAAGCAACAATACTGATCTTACTGTAAATGAGAATACAGTGTAATTTAGAGATAAGCCCATTTATGTCTAGTTTACATTCTCCCAAACATTCTGCAATGCATGCTGTATGTTTTCTATGTTTTTCAATGTCAAACTTATCTTGAAATTAACTGCTGTCCTGCCAACAAAGACACCCTAAATAATGAGACATGGATGTGACAATAAAGTCTGTAAAGCGACATTATTAGCGGGATTATTTCCTGGTGGAGACTTCCATTGCTTCCTGTCGGAGTCAGGTGACTGGCAGTAAGCAGAGCGTAACATAATCACAAAGGATGTCAGCGATTGGTGAAAAGTTTGTTTAGGCTACATCCATGTTTACATTGTGAAACAAGCACATCCTCCGGCCTCGCTGATCCCGTCTAAAGAGCCTGAAGTATTCTCTTGTCCAATCAGAGGTTTCTAATTGTGCGCACTGATATATGAAAACAACTCAAGTCGGTATTTCACAATGAAACACTGATAAAACAGAAACTCTGACAAAACCAGATTAAGGTTTCATGTTTACTCTAATGGATTATCCGGCTCAGGCAAATTTAAAGTCGGTGGAAGTTGTCTTTCATACTGAGCAAGGATGAATGGCAGCAAATGGCTTCTTGTGAGGGAAGAAAACAAACCTTGATGCCTCCAACTGCGCTGTGTGCAGACACCAGCAGGGATAATGTAAAGGAAAGGGGCAACAAACTGAAAAAAACCAACATTAGTATTAGCCTTTAAAAGCAGTGTTACGCAAGACAACTTTTCCTGCAGAGCTGATGGGTAACACTGCCCAAGTGGTTGCCTCAGCAGTGTTACACTGATTGACACAGACAAGACACGCATAGCATTTGCCGGGAAACTTTTTTTTTAACCAGTTTTTAACCCCCAATTAACCCCTTACTGGTGAAAACATTACTGATTTCCAAAAACTGTGTCCCAAGTGCATGGCAGCCCTCGCACTGAGTTGAGAGGATTTAAACTTTTGCACGTTCACACTCGCAACTTCAGCGACCAGACGATGGTGAAGGCTGTTATCAGTGTTCTGGGTTAGATAACACCCAGAGCTTGTTGCTCTCATGGAAGTCCCTACAGAGACGAGCCAGGTGACAATAAGTGACAAAGACGACAGCAAGTCTGACAGCTCTGTGTGTGTGTGTGTGTGTGTGTGTGTGTGTGTGTATGTGTGTGTATGTGTGAGTGAGGGGTTACCAGTGGTAGCGCAGCTTGATTCTAATTGGCTGGTTTTCCCTCCCCAATGTGTTCTGATTTCTATTAATAGAACAGTAACAGTAGACGAGCCGTGGTGGAACCTACCGATGCCTCTCTCTCGCTCTCTCTCTTTCTCTCTCTATTTTTCATCTACCTCTCCCTTTCTCCTCCCTCTTTCTCTCTCTCTCTCAAATCCCCACATCCTCTCTGTTGCTTGCTTTCACCCCCTCTCTCTTTTTTATGTACTGCTGGTGTAGTATTCGAGAGACGGGGGGAGAGGAAAATATCTGCCACCTCCCTGACCTCCTCCCACCCACCCGCTTTTCCCTCGCAGGCTATTCTTTCAGTCTGTGTCCTTGTTTAACTGGTTGATCTCTCCATCATTAATTAAACACGATCACAGGCCATGTGTTTGGCTCCACATCGACCACATTTACCCATCCCTATCTCTCTCTCTGTTCCCTTTCTCCCATATCGGGACTTTTTCCTCCTCTCGTCTTGTGTGTTTTCTCCAAATTAGCCAAGTCTCCTACCCTCCTTTCTCTTCCTTTCTTTCTCACTCCTCTTTTCCACCCTCTTGTATTTGTCCTTCCTCACTCTTCCTCTCTCCTCTCTCAGTTTCCCTCTCACCCTCCTCTATCCCTCTCAGGTGGTCTCATTTAACGGGAGTAAATTATTCATCAGGTTGGTATCCACCCAGGAGAAAAAAGCGAATGGATAGATGGACAGATAGAGATTAATAAATAAAAGGGTAAAAATGATATATCCGGCATCTCCCCATGCTGAGTTCTGTTTTGTCCAAGTCATTGGCATGTGTCACCGCGTGTGTGTGTGTGTGTGTGTGTGTGTGTGTGTGTGGGTGTGTGTTTGCGTGCGTGTGTGCATATCCGCATGTGGAATTCCGGTGGGCCGTCTGGAAAAGCACACCCATGCTTCCACGATGCAGAAAATCGGAGCCAATAATGGTGATAGATGGAGAGAAGGGAACCTTGCAGCAGGGAGCGTGCCAAATAGACTGGGGCAATGCCAAGGCACCAGAGAGGTGGGCAAATGGAGGAGAGGGAGAGGCAGAGCAGCACTAAGGGGTGGAGGGGGAGAGAGAACAAAATTCAAGGGGAGTCTGTACAGCCATCAGTCCAGAAATATGCTAACGTTGTGTCAGAAAGCAGAGACAAAGTGTGCGCCAACTTGTTACATAACATGTCTGCACATCACAAACTGTAATGCTAGACAGGGATTGTGTGCAACGTGATATAATGATAAAGTAATATAGTGAAGGAAAAATCCACCCTAAAACACCCTAAAACGGCTATTACTAATGTACTTTGCATTTCTGGGCCCATTTTGTTGTGGAGTGGAGTTTGACAGGATATTTTTTTTTTCTTTCTAGAGCCGCCATTTTGCATCAATGTTCAACAATCACACAGGGAGAAATCCATTGTAGAAGAGGCAAAGAGACCAATATCTCCACTGACAGTAGCCTTTAATAGACCAGAATGCAATGCAGCCACAAGACATGTTGTTGTGTTTTGAGTAAGGGGTGCGACTCACTTTTTCTCGACTGGAAAAACTCTCTCTTGGAAAAAGTCTCTCTTGCTCTCGCTATTGCTATAAAGTTCATGCCTTTTGACTGGGAGTTGTTGAAAGGCATTCTGGGAAGTGTAGGAAATTACGAACTGAAACAGAAGTAGATGAGGCAGGTTGAGGAAAAATAGGTAAACCAAAACGTAAATTACAATACTTGATCACAACATAACTCTTGGGATGCATCACACATCACAGACTGATGATATATAACAGTGTAAGAGCACCCAAGGGTGTATTTTTCCTTTAAGTTTATGCATTCCTGACACGTCTGTATAAAAAAAGATTTGTATGTGCTTTGAGCTACGTTCACCTTGGAAAAATGAGATGTACATATTTCATCATGCTATTAATTAAACCGTCTTGAATTAAAAATGAGGTAAGAGAACAGAAAGGGTGTGTGATGGAGTGATCTCTGGATTTTCTGAGCCGTGACCCGCACTCGAGGCTGAGTTGGACACAGCATCACCACCACTGTCACCATGGTAACAGAATGGCCATTTGTGATATTTCCACAATTAGAGCCACATATAGCTCTTTATCACCCTCCATCCCTTTCTTTTTTCCACTCCATCGGATCGCCATTTTGTTCATCCTACTACCCATGATACACCCACTGTCTGCTGCACCTGCTTCCTTTTCTGTGTGTCTATACATTGTGTGTGTGTTTGTGTGCGTTGTATATGTGTGTATCTGTGGTGTGTTTGAGCATTTCTGTGCATGTAAGTGTGTCCTTATACATTAGCATATTTGTGTGTGTGTGTGTGTGTGTGCCTGTGTGTGTGTGTGTGTGTGTGTGTGTGTGTGTGTGTGTGTTCAGTAAGTCCAAATTAGAAGTATTGGTTTTCCCTGGGTTGTGACCCTCCATTTCCAGCCTCATGATAATCACTTAAATCGTAATGAGCAGGATTGCCTTTGTTGCTGCGCTTGACCCTAACTCAAAATGACATTCTCCCCCACCTCACATCATCCATAACCCTCTTGGGATCAATTCGCACCAATGAAAAACATCATTACACACACAGAGAGCTCACAGCAAAGAGCGATACTATAAATTTGGCTTCAAAGAAAGAAAGCTCTGGTCAAAGACGGCCGTTACGGTATTGAACGGAGAGAATCTGGCTTCAAATCTATCTTTGCACATTGTAGATCAAAAAGAGAATCAAAACTAGATTCTGACGATATTCAACACATGTGCACACACACACACAGAAACACACACAGGTTTGTATTAAAAACAGAATAAAGCTAAGGCGCAGCTGTATCTCCTCCACCCTCCCTGCTTCCAAACAGAGAAGACAACGGAGTCTCAGCAAAGTTTAACAGTAAGGTTTATTGAATGAACAACCATGCTGACTGAACACGTCCACGACCACATCACAAACCCAGATATCTTCACCGGGGCTGGGGTCCACTCATCACTACTTGAACATCACTTGGGGCTCGAAGTGAGTTGAAATTCAGTTTGTGAACTGCGCTTTCGACGATTTGACCTCAACTTCCAAATCACTTCCAAGACATGAGTGGAATGGAAATGCAACAGAGTGTGATTGAGCTCAAACTGTCTTGACTTCCCTCTAACTGTCAGCGCCCCCCCCCTCCCCCCCTCCCTCCCTCCGCCCCAGTGTAGCAGAGGTGGTTAATTTCCGTCTAGACCATGATGAGTTCTCTTGTCTGTGACCTTTAGACTTGTGTTAGACAACCGTGCATTATGTCTAGTTATTAGCTCAGTGCGCTAACACAGTCCAGAAGTGCACAGGAGACTCAAACAGACAGTCCTCACTCTCCTGTTGACATGAATGGCCATTGTGTGTATGTATGTATGTATGTGTGTGTGTGTAGGCGTGTGTGGGCGTGCATCCTCTCCTCCACCTGCCCATTCTTTAAGTGTCCCAAGTACCCATACCCTTTCATTGCGCCTCCTTCCACCTTCACTGTAACTCTCTCTCTCTCTTATCACTTTCTACTCCTCCTCCTCATCTATCCATCACTCCGGATGACGTGAAACAGCGTGACGTTGTAGAGAACCTGGTGTCCGTTGTTCCAGGTGTACAGCGCTCTCTCCCTGGGGTTGTAGTCCATCATGCTGATGTGCGAATACTGGTTGTGGAAGGGTATGTCGGTGTACTCGTACGTGGAGGAGTTGGTGTGGTAGGCGAAGTGCACCTTGGCCCCGGCCAGGTGGGAGTTGGTGACGTAGAGGGTGCCGCAGATCATGAAGGCCTCCCCTGCGCTGCGCTTAGGAAACCCCGTGTCCCAACTGTGCAGCACTTCCAGTGAGCGAGGGTCCAGACGACTAACCTGGAGACAGAGAGGGAGGGGAGGTTTCCACACTCATACACACACGTTTGTGATGTTACAACATGGGCAGCGGTGTAGCATAGTGAGTATAGGGGACTGTCTTTCGATTGAAAGGTTCAGACACCACTAAATGCCTAACACTACGAGTAATGGAGCTTTAATTATTGTTCCCCGCAATGAAATTGGGGGAGGGACTATGGATGGGCCCCAGTCTTTTTTTTTCTTTTCATTCCACTGATAAGGAATGCCTAAGGGGGGGCGCTATAATGTTTGTTTACTTGTTTGTCCATGTGTTGCACAATATCTCAGACACCGCTGGTCAGACTTGGGGGCATGATGCATTTCACCACTGTGTTTCAGCATTTTCAAACACTAAATAGCCCAAGGGTGCTACTATTACAGGTCAAAACAAGGAGACATTGTAGTTCCTGATTGGCACAGATTGCATCATTCGTGGGGGTTTTCTGACAACTTGTTAACCCAAACCTTAGCCCGAGATCTTAACCTTAAAATGGCCCATTTTCAAATGTGCTGATTTTCAAACGTTCTCTCATTCTTTTGCTTTGTTCTCACAAGAACAAAATCGCAAGAACACATTCACACACACAACACTTGGCAAAATTCACTTGACCACAAAATAGATAAAAAATAACACGCAAATCCATGCACAAACACAAGCACGCACACATTTACTTGCCCTTCCCTCCCCCATGCCACATGCAGACGGTACCAGTATGTTTCCAGCGTTTGGGATGGAGGTGTAAACCGCCCAGAGCCCCGTCTCATCAGCCATGAGGTCGATGTCAGACGACCCTCCCCAGCTGTACGGGAAGGTGTTGTTGTAGCCCGCTCCGCTCAGGCTGCGCTGGAGAACCACTCTGCGAGAACGGAAATGGTACTGAACCTGGCAAGACACACACACACACACACACACACACACACACACACGCACGCACACAGACCGATACCTGTATATTATCATTCAAGTCAACTGAATACCAAAATGTTTCTGTGAACCAGTTGCGTACCAGCATGCTCCCATTCCAGCCAGGACCTTACCAGGATGTTGCTCTGGTGCTTGTTGTAGTAGAGGGAGCCGTTGTAAACCACGTGACCGGTTCCTGCCCAGGGGTGGGGCAACAGATGCTGCACAAAGTTTTGCCCCTTGGTGAAATCCCCCATGGTTCTGTACTCCAACACACGTCTCCCTTTATAGTAGCCGTCCATAGACCAGACCTGGTGGAGGGAGGGAGGGAAGGAGGGAAAGAGAAGGTTAACTGGCCACGGTACACCTCTCCCTCACCTGAAGCCAAAACAGGCTTTTGATTGGCTGCACTGGCTCTACACAAAACACCCGTCTAAACGTCTGTAAACATGTCCTTGTGTTTCTCTGTTCCCTGGATGGTTAACCATCCTAACGTTATTTGAGAGAACATCAAAAGGGAAAAACATTCTAACTCCAACAGACTGTGTGTGCCTTTTTTATTATTATTTTGGCTGGTAAAATTCATTCTTGGCAGATCTTTTTTTTTTTTTTTGTTTACTAGCCCTTGGCAGGTGAGCCAACAAGTTAATTTTGGAGACTGTATCTCAACACACCAACAGACACACCTGCACCTACAGTAAGCAGAAAGACAGAGGTAAAGTACTGCAAGCACTGGATCTCATCACATGTAAATGACAATATGGGAAACCAGAACAGATCCAGTACAGTTCCAAGGTGCACTAGTGACAGTGATTACATTACATTACATTACATTCACTTTTGTCCAACTTACAATAAGTGCATTTTGTCAACAGTAGTCAAACCAATAGTATATCAGCTAATCCTTAAATAGGAATAAGTAGCATTTGTAGAATAAGAGTTTTTTTTTTTTTTTTATTAAGAGTAGAAGGGGAAGAAGATTGTTTATATCATTTCATCTGAATGTGATCTTAGGCTTCCTAGTTGATCAGATGCCTTAATCTCTACTATGGAGAATACAGCACATATTACACATATTTATATAACACATATATACATATATAACATATTTCCAGAGTATATGCTGATAGATAGATAGATAGATAGATAGATAGATCACTTACATCATTTTATTGATTAGATACTGCTCAAAAAAGAACATGTTTTGTACAAAATATTTTTATCGCACCGTGACAAAGGTTGATAGTGTAAGTATAGAGGAGTGAAGTGACTCACCCTATAACTGATTGACCTGAATGGGATAATTGTCTGATGAAAAGTAAAACCGGAAAATGTAAGAGTAATGAGAAGAGGTGTAAATATAGGCCAGCGAGCGAGGAGAGGAAGAGGGGGCGATGGTGAAAGAAAAAACCAAGACGGAGATAATGGGAGAGATAAACAGCCGGAGAAAGTAGATGATGGGGGGGGGAGAAGACGTGGGAGGGGAGGAAAATTGAGAGGAGACGGGATGGGGGATTAATTATCCAAAGAGGGAAGAGATGTGAAACAGATGAAACGAAAGGAAGGGGTAGAAAGGGATGGGCAGAGAGAGCATTCTTGGTGTAAAAGATGCTCGTTATTCCCTCTGCAAACAGAGAAAAGTACAGAGGGCAGAAAAGAAGAAATAGATGAAAAAGGGATGTATGGATAAAAAGAGGGAGAGATGACAAGGGGGATGACCTGAAAAGTTTTTCTTGATGGGTTAATAATAAGAATTTCTCTCCTGCGGTGACAGCAATGCTTTAAAATACGGTATAGTTTGTTTGTAGCAGCGATATAAAAAATATATTGAGGATTTTACATTGAATGGGAGACATTCAGACAAAGGTAACTGATTACAATGATTGTGAGAGCTTTAAATAACACACAATCAAACTGTGTTTAATCAACACACAGCGGTTGGTTTATAAAGACAAATGAGACAGACTGATTGCCCTCTTCTCTCCCTCCTTCCGATCCTAAAGTACTTTCATCTTTTTCACTCCCAACCTAAATTCTTCCCCTCCCTCTATTTTAATTACAATATCCTAATAAACTGTGTTTCAAAAGAACATGATTCCCTTTGTTTTCTGACAGCTGTAATCCTCCCGCATTTGAATGCACCACTTGCTTTACACAGACAGGCTCCCAAACTCTGATTATAAAACAAATGGTGCATGCAGGGGAGCGAGTGGGGACTTTTTCTGTTCCATTATCTCTCGCTTGCACTTTAGTTTTAGAGATTGTCGCGCTGCCTCTTCCTCTTCCTCCCGACCTGGCCTCCTCCCAAACTCCCCTAATGTCTCCCCTGACCTGTCCTGTCCTGGCTGCCTTCCTCTCCACCTCCCCTCTCCTCCCTTTCTCTCACTTTTCTTTTTAATCGCCTCCCTTGCTCCTTTTATCCCATCGCGCTTGTCTGCCCCGTCTGTTGTCCTTTTGATCTACCTTCTCCCTCTCCTCCCCTATTCTCTCTTTTTTCCTTTTTCCTCTTTCTGTCCACCCCCTCTTTCACATTCCTGTCTCTGTCCCCCCCCCATCCCTGTACCTTTCTGTTTTTCCTCGCTCTTCACCAACAAGACCCATTCTCTCTCTCTCTTTCTCTTTCTCTCTCTCTCTCTCTCTCTCTCACTATCGGCACAGACATCTTGACAGTTCAGGGGATATCCACACCTCAGCAGCTGTTCTCAAACACAGCGACAGGTGTGTGTATGCGTGCGCATGAGTGTGTGAAAATATAGTGCGTGCGTGCACACATACACACACACACACACACACACACACACACACACACACACACACTGATGAGCTAATGAAGAATTCATAAATGCCAAACTGGGACCCTGCGCTGACACTGTAGTCATGGATACCAAAGGATATATGAGAGTGACTCGACTCTGTGTGTGCGTGTGTGAGTGTGCACGTGTGTGTGTGTGCGTGTGTGTGTGTGTGTGTGTGTGTTTACAGGTGTATATGTGGTATTAGGTATCTAGAGAGCTTTAGTCGATAAGACCCAAATCATCCAGGCTGGAAATTTGTGAGCTTGGAATTATAAGGTTCTACCTGATTTTTTTCATCAAAATTGAGTTATCCACATACTGCATATTTATGCTTGTGTTGAGTTTTTTTTTTTTTTAAAGAACCTTTTGTGGTTAAATATTTAAAGGATAGAAAGTGCATAACAGTTTTGCCAGCTGGCACGTCACATCTTTGATGCGAAATATCTCAGAAATGCACACAGATAAAACCATATAATCCAAAGCTCACAAATGATCAGGGGCCTCCACAGAGAAAAAGAGTCTGTACACATATATATACAGTATGAAAGGAACAGAGACAGAAATAGAGATGGCAAGGCGGCACAGAAAGAGCTTCCTATCCAATGCAGAGAGCGACAGACAAAGAGAGAGAGACGGATAGAGGGATCCGAACAGGGACAGGGACAGAGGCTGAGAGAGAGAAGAGAGAGAGTGCCAATAATTCAGAAACGCTCCAACAGCTTCCCAATAAAAGAGCTCCCACCCATAACCCGGTTATTGTAACAACAGTCGCACGAGTAACTCCGTAACAGGAGGCAATAACTGGGATACTGTTGCTGTATATAGCTCCCTCTCGTCACCAGGGAGACGCTCTAATAGGGAACAGGCAAGGGTCACCATGGCAATATAAATCACACCTGGCAACTGGGAGACAGTCGCCTTGACAACAAGCTTAATATGCGCTCCCCAGAGAGAGAGAGAGAGAGAGAGAGAGAGAGAGAGAGAGAGAGAGAGAGTGAGTGTGTGTATGTAGAGGGGGTGATGCGTGTGGAGAGAGCAGAGAGCAGAGACAGAGTGCACATAGGAGTCAAGAGGGAAGTTGGGCAGAAAGAGACAGAAAAAACAGATTAAGAAAAATGTAGAGCCTAGCTACCTTGTGACCACACTCACAACACCTGGCACACCTGCCACACACACACACACACACACACACACACACACACACAGTACACCTACCCTGCTGTCGGAGCTGGGAATCATGGCGTCGGTCATCCAGGAGCCAAAGCGGGACCCCGAGGCTCTCACGGTGATGGGGCTGCTAACCCCAGTCAGACGACCACAGCCTGTTTATAAATGATAAACGCATTGTGTTAAATCTGCCATGAAGATGTTGGGTGGGAGGTAATCCAAATGAAAAAAAAAAAAAACCTGTGCATTTTAAGAGTACAAAATTTTGCGAAATGAGCATGATTTCTTAAAATGCAAATATGTGCTCCATGCATGAAAAGTGAGAGAAATACATTTCTTCACCATGAAAGGATTACATGGAGGAAACACCACCAGAAACGTTTGACACTGGAATAGTGTGGTGGGAAGTGAGGTGGAGGAGGCTGGGTGGTGGATGGAAGGATACACCCAGGTTTAATTAACTCATGTTAAGAAGTTTTCTACTGCCAGTGAAGTTTTTATTTTTAGTGAAAGTTTCTTTTTCAACCAAAACAAAAACCCTTGCCTGAACATGAACCTTTTTTTTTTTTTGTTACTTAATCTTATAGCCAAAGTTTTAGTTTCACTTTACTAAATTTAACCGTTAGCTAACTGTTTCGTGACCAACAGGAGAAAATGGCGTGTCCAATTTTTTTGTATTTGTCACATAATCCTTTTGTGGTGGAGGGATGTGTCTTCACATAATTTAACACATAACAGAACACGTAATCTGCGTTTCAGAGTTTATTATCATTTCACAAAATGTTATAAGATTGTGTTGCACTGGTTATTTGAACTGAGTAATGTTTTTTTTTATTGTCTCCATTTTTTGATAACTTTGCTTACTCCACTTTATTCCAATAAACGGAGTGTAATTGTGATAGACAAAGCATAAAGTAATGCTGTTACATGTAAGCCGTTACCATGTAATCACAGTTGCTGCACGTACCCAGTTTGTTCATGCAGGCGTGCAGCCTGGTCTCCAGCAGTAAAACCCTCTGCTGTAGCTCCTCATAGTCGTACGCTCCTATCTCCTCCTGAATGGCTGTCAGAATGATGGACAGGTTGAGCAGCTCGAGCCGCAGGGTGGCCAGCGTCTGCAGGTCGGCCCGGTACTGCTCCACCACTGACAGGAGAGGCCGCAGCTGGGACATCTGCCCCTTCAGCTCCTACAGGTGGAGGGAAGACAGAGTAGAAGGGAGAGACAGGGAGGGCAAGGTGGCTTAATGAGATATAGGCAGAAAATGATAGAGTGAGGTAGAGATATCAGCTCAAAGAGGAGAGAGGAAATTAACATTATTCCAATCTAAAAAGAGGTGGGAGGCCTTCATGGTGGAGGAGAGACTCGGGTAGAAAGGAGAGCAGAGAAAGGCCAAAGTTGAGTTTGATTAATTATATAGTGACAAGGGGAGAGAAGAAAAGGAGAGGCAATAAGGGAGGAAGAGGAGGAAGAGAGTAGAACATGAAAGGAAGAAAAAAAACAGAGGTTCAAGGTTGCAGACTAGGGAGTGGAGTTGGATATGAAAACAGAGGGCTTAAAAGAAGTGTCAAAGGGCGGAAAATAAAAAGGTGCAAAGAAAAGAGAGAGATGAAAAACGTTATCGTGTCCTCAGAACATCACACACGCAAACACAAAAACACGCACAGCGCACAGGCTGGCAGTCAGTCAAACACTTTGCGTGGCTAATCCCTCCCCTGCTATCGCTTCTCCTTCATCTGTCTCTAATCTCTCACCCCCGTTTCATTCCTTTATCTGCCCCCGTCTCTCTGCCTGCCCTTCACTTCCCCTCTCCCTTTATTTTGCTCATTCCTCTCATCCCCAGTGAAAAACTGCAAAATGATGTGGGGCAAATCTCTTTATTTTTTTCTGTTATTTTCTTTCCCCATCTCTCTCAAGCCCTCTGTCTGTCTGTCTGTCTGTCTGTCTGTCTCAATCTCTCTGTCTTCCCCTCTCCTCCATCTCCCTTGTTCCCTCCCCCCTATGGGATAAAGATACTGTTTAGTTATTGATAAACTTAGTTGCATATCACATAAATATTCACTATTTCTGCCTCTCAGAGCAAAGGGAGAAGCTTATGACTGAGAGAACCCCCAAGGAGCAACACACACACACACACACACACACACACACACACATAAACTAACTGTATAAAAACTTTAAAACATCCCCCAAAGCCCCATAATGTTGTTATGAAGATGCTCGGCGAAAGATGAAAGGCAGAAGGGATTTATGGGAAAAGGGAGTAATGTTCTCCTTTTTGGAGAAGGAGTATAGGCCAGAACATGTGTGTGTGTGTGTGTGTGTGTGTGTGTGTGTGTGCGTGTGCCCCTTACATAGAAAATCTGGTGATCAGACCCGTTCACACTGCACTGAAAGCCACCAACTGTATATTTACTGTAAGTTGGTGTTATTGGACTGATTCATACCCAGCAAACATTTTGTTGTTGATATACACTGAAAACACGTGTAAATACAAAATGAAAAAATGAAAGTTGAGCCGACCTCCATATTCAGACCTTAAATACCTTTCTGATACCAGTTCAAAACAATTTCCAAGGCTGTTTTTATATACAGTTTCATCATAGCATATTGTGAAAATGTTGTGTTTTAACATTAAATTTGGTCACCTCCTGCATGTTGCTGCTGTTGCTGCCAAAATGCTCACTGGATGGTACTGTTATTATTCATTGCAAATAATTGTAAATTAATTTAAAACAATAAAACTTGAAAAACAGAGAGAATGCCATGATTTAAGGCTGTCAGAATGAATTTCAATATTCAAATTTCAAGTCGAATATCAAAAAATCAATAATTTGAGTCCTGACCTGCCCATTGAATGCACCAAAAACGTCAGATTTTTTTTTTTATTACAACCAATTAAACTGAACGCATCACTGGCTCCTCTTGCCTTGGATCCATACGCTCTCTTTCTCTGTCGCTCTGCGATACTCCTCTACTAGCCTGCTAGTTTGTTGTTAGCACACACATGCCTGGCAGAGGCATCATGACAGAAAACATCCAGCCTGACGAGGAGATTACTACTGCTAATTTAGGAAGCAGTGTTTGGAAGACGTTTGGATTCCCCCCAGTAAAAGGCACGACTCACACACTGATTTATTCTTATCTGCTCTCGTGCAAATTTAAAATAAAACACCAACCCCAATCTTTCAAGAAACCGAATAATCATGTTGTGAATTAACTCTGCATAGAATCACTATTGGTTTATAATGTATTGTCGCCCTACTTTCATGTGTCAATATTATGTAAATTGTATTATTCATATTTGAACTTCAGACAAACTTGTTTAATGTCAGTCAATTCATAGTGAAATGTATCTCTTTTTGGGGCAGTAGACAGCCATAGATTGAGTGCAGTGATGTTGCCGTTTCACTGGCACCTTCTCCACAGCGCTGTGTGACAGAAAAGGACATGAAGCCACCAAATTGACGGCTTCCAGACTTTTGCCCCCTTCATGAAAGATGTTCGCGTGTCTGGGTCCAGGCAGGAAACTTAAGCTTGGCATGCGTGAAATCAATGTTTTCACACCAAAGGTTATGTGTTCCCTAAAGCAACCGTCTCACTGTGTGTGTCTTGGTGTCTGTCTGTGTGTGTGTGTGTGTGTGTGTGTGTCTGTACCTGCAGGCCTTTAGCAGTCAGAGTGCGGGGGCTGCCAACGTAAGTGTGTATGCGTCCATCCACTCCTCTCAGCAGCGGCTCAGAGTCTCTGACATACTGCAGGTCTCTGGATGTCCGCAGGTCCACCACCTCCATTGACTGACTCACATTCTGGACCTGGTCCGCACACACACACACACACACACACACACACACACACACACACACACATACAATAATGCACTCAGTTCATGAAATTTTACGGTGACGTTTGTACCTCCATTCCAGTTTTTTTACATTAACAGAGAATGCATAATAGACTCCTGATGTTGTGAGCAATCAGTACCGATGTGACGTTTGCCAAAAACACTTAGCATTGGTTTTAGCTGTTGTGTGATGACTGCCACCTGTTATTTGCTTACAAACACCTGTTGTTTGTCTACCAAGATGGTGATGTAATGGAATATTGAACATTTCCACCAGCTTTGCCAATGACAATATGGTGCAAAGTCACCGTGATCACATTTCTCTTTGAAGGAACCTCTCATCAGATCAGTTTATCCACGAGAAGCTGACATACAAAACATTCACATGAGATTTGGACATCTGTCAGGAGAAATTCATATTGCTATAAAGCTTCTAGAAACATTCCCACACTTGTTTTCCTTCGCTACCCTGAATAGCCACAGCACACTTCAAATCTCTTTGATATCAAATGTAAAAATAAGTATGAATAAAATCCATTAGAACAATGACCCAGATATCCAGAAGTGATAAACAGTCTGACAAGTAATTATACGCAAACAAACAAACACACACCCAAGCACAACCCGCCCACATCTCCCGCTGCAACGCATGCTGATAAAGCCGGAGACGAGCAGGGACATTACAGCACAACACACTCACACACAAACACACACACACACAGACACACGTGCACACACACACAAATGTGCTCACACATACGCACACACACACACACAGCAGGATCAAGGTGTCACTTCCAGAGACACACTGAGTTAATTAAGATTCATAAATACAGAAGCCTCCCAACAGGAAGAGGAGAGTGAGAGAGAGAGAGAGAGAGAGAGAGAGAGTGAGAGAAAGAGAAGAGGAATCATTTCTGATAATTCTTGTCTACCCACAAGCCCTTCTCTTTCTTCTTGTCAGGCAGGACATTGTATTACAAGCGGGCGAAAAGATTAACTTCATACAGATGTTGATGTTGTTGTTGGTGTCTTGTGCCTTGACTCTTCATTTTTAGAGAGAATACAGAATGTGTATCAGGAAAACTGTACTTAGCAGTGGGCTGATGGTTTTCAATAATTCATCAACTTCTGTCATAGATCACTTCTCTTTCCCACTTTCTCTCCATCACTAAAACACATATGCATACATCCCAGTAAATGGAATGCATACATTGCCAGTAATGTGTCCTCGCACTCAGATGTATATGCACACACACACATGCACACACACGTATGCACACATAGGCCTACAGTTTCTCAAATAGGCTTCTGAGCCAGTCGGCAATATACAATAAAGTTTTTCCACCCATCAGTCAATCTTTCCTTTGAGTTTAAACTCTTTTGGCATGTTGAATGACAGAGAGTCTGTAGAGGGTACAGCTACTGATGTATCAGGGATATATCTGTCAGTCAAGTCAGTGAAACCTGTGTATGTCTGTATGTGTGTGTGCTTCTCGGTGTGTGTGTGTGTGTGTGTGTGTGTGTGTATGTGTAAGTGTCAAAACAAAGAGACAGTCCAGTGAATATTTCATTCCAGTACACTGCCTTTCCCTGTGCTGCATTGCAATGCTGACCAGTGAAACATGCATGAACGCACACACACACACACACACACAGGCACACACACGCACACACGTGCACACACACACCTGTTCAGTCAGCAGGCGTAGTTGTCGGCTCCGAGGGTCTCGTTTGCAGAGGTTTTGTGCCGGGGCAACCACTGTACACACACACCTGCCGTCCGGATCTGAGGCGGTGCTGTACACCTGCCAGCCCTCCTCTGACCCGGGGTACAGACCCTGCAGGACAAAAGACCGCATTACATCATTACTACAACCACGCAATTACTGTATATAATATCAGCTGTGCATTCCCTGGCTGAGGAAGTCTGTAAAGTAAAACCCATATGTATCTTTTTCCCTCTTTTATTTTCAGAGGATTTCAAGGTGAGGAAATGTATTCAGTCAGTTGGATTTCTATGATGATTTACGTTGAATTTCAATTCCACTTCCTTATATTCAGTTCAGATTTGAGTTTGACATTCTACTTTATTTACAATTTATCTTCAAACACAATTTTTATTTACAGTAAATCAATTTGCAGTTGCTTCAACAACTGCAATGGTTTAACCCCCTTTGACTTTAGACGTTAGATATTTTCCTGTGGTACATTATATTTCAGAATGCATTCATTTAAAATATCTTCTATGAGATCAATGCATATTACAATATTGTGTATTCTATCAAAGAGGAAAGGACTTTCTGAAAAATAACTAGAAAGTAAGTTAAATTAGCAAAAACAATTTCACTCTGATAATTTTGTAACACTTTGCTCCATCTCATTAAATGTTATTCTGGGGCTGTAGTCAGGAGGTTGGAACATTTTTTTCCTTTCAAATGTTTCTAATTTTGTGTTTTGCTGATAAATGTGATATCAGGTCCCATCATGACATCTCAGTGGGGTTCAGGGACTGTTGCACACTGTGGTTTAAGTAGTTCATTTATGGATGGCATTCAAGAAAACACAGAGGTTGCATGCTCCTTGCACTTTCCCTCATTTAATCGTGCTATGGAAATCAATGTGTAAATTGGACATTTCTCAGCTGAGGCAAAAGCAGCTGTGACATCTCCCACATGTCTGTGTCCAGGAAAGCTAGCAGCATAATTGAAGTGAGCTCCCACCCTCTGCATTCACAGCCTGAGCTGCTGTCATCTGGCAAAAGTCACCAGGTCCCAAGAGCTAGCAGAAATCTGTACAAAAATGATTTACACCATACTCAGAGTCCATACTAATGCTCAGTGCTCAGGATGAGTGACTAATGTGCAGCCTGTGATGTGAGGATACTGCTGCTGCTGCCATTTCATTTACAGTGTTGTATCTTTTCCATTATGGTGGAAATCAGAGTTAGTCTATTCTAATCAAATAATATAATGTTATAATGTTAAATGTTTTTGTTGTGCTTGATATTCAGCCTAAATGTGACAAAACGCTTTTTTTTTAATGTTTATTCTTAAATAGATTTTTCTGTTATTTGAATTGTGAATTGTATACCTTGACAGTGTTTCTTTCCACATTAATATTTGAGACAAAAACGTCCCAAAATAAACACATTTTGAAATCCCTTTATACCAGAAGAAAATATGCAAATACTTTTTGAATGACTGCATATAGATATGCAATGAAAATGCTGAGGTAGTTTTCAAGCTTTTCAGGGCTGCAGCACACAGCAAGGCACAGAAATCCACCACAGTAAGTTATTGTTTCAAAATGCCACCCGAGTTGTTATATAATCATACATGTAGGGGAAGAACATTTATCTATTTTTTGGTTATTTGGAGCCTCATTAGCTAGTACTGAGGTGACAGTGATTGTTCCTTGGGGTCCAAAATGCAAATAAATGTTGCACTCATGCATTAACTTAGAGAACATGTGTGATCATGAGCCCATTTAGGTGAGATTTAATCAGGTTTTTTGTGTGACCTAAATTTCTGTAACACGTGAAAACAATCTAAAGGCACATCTGAGCCCAATCCAAGACACTCCAGTGTGACACAGCACTCTGGTTGGGAAGCGCTGGTAGACGAGCTGCCCTACAAACCCTGAAAAAGGATAAAGACAGAGGAGGAGAGGAGAGAGGAGAGAGGAAGAGAGGGGAAGACAGGGCCTGGAGGGACTGACGGAAAAACACTTTTAAATCAATCCACTAGGTTTGGTATGGTAACCTTGAAGCCCCGTTTACAGCGTGATGGTGATGGCAGCTGGGGCAGCAAAAGAGGAGAGCATGGCCTGGGTGACAAGACAAAGAAAATAGATAATTCAGTTCAGCATCATTTGTGCCCACTGCTCACTGTAAATACAGAGAGGAAGACATACGGCACCCAAGGGCTCATTTCCCACCAGGGAAAATGATAAAGATCTACTCAGGCAGCTCAGCTCATTCTGCTCAGTGTAAATACAGAGAACACAGTGCTAACAGATCTGGAGTGAAAACGTGGGCTGGAAGTAGATGACGAGGTTTCATTATTCCTGCAAGAATGTCATTCAACAATTGATTCATCGCTGGTCAGTGACATTGGACAATCTAAAGCATACAATACATAAAACAGCCTAAGGCTTATTTTACACACAGAAAATAATAAAAAATCTCTATGTACTTATCCATCTTGACAATGGTTATATTCACGCATCAACAAACCAATTTCCAGCAGCATAACAGCTTTACATTTCAGTGATTTTTTTTTATTATCTGTCACTCTCTCTCTATCGTCTCTTTAATTAGCAACACTGCACCTCTTACACCTTCTCCATCTGTTCTCCACCAATTCCTGTGTGAGTGAGTGAGTGTGTGTGTGTGTGTGTGTGTGTGTGTGTGTGTCCCTTTGGCTGTGTGTAGGCGTTTACTTGCGTGAGACAGCATGCACTTGCTGAACTTGCAAAGTACCACTACATAGCAGCTGTGGGGCGCTTCTTGAGCCAAAAAGCAAAATCAAGCAAAGCACAAGTGCGCATGCACACACACACGCACACTTACACACACACACACACACACACACACACGCACAGAGTTAAGAGTGTGTGCAGTGGTCCAGCATGTACATGTCTGGGGTTGCCAGGGTGTTGCTAGGGCAACAAATCGCTGGCTGTCCCATGGGTGAGTCAGCCTTCCCCAGGAGAAATATCACCACACTATGTCTGACAGAGAGCAATCTCATTACTCCTGTGAGGGTGTGTGTGTGTGTGTGTGTGTGTGTGTGTGTGTGTGTGTGTGTGTGTTTGAGGGTATGTGCAGCAGTGCGTACATACTGTACATGTGTACTGTGTACTCTATGACTCACGTTAACCGAAAAGGGTTGTATTTATTTTTTATTTATTATTTATTCTACACATCTGGAACATCCTGTCCTCGTTTTGTTTTATTCTATATATATTTCTCTAGACATATTTTTCTTTATTTGTTGTTTTATTCATCCGTCTCTTTTCTGCACCAACAGACACATCAAATATCTGCTGCATGTAAATGTACCTGATGTGTTGATTCCTACATTTGATTCCTCTCCTTTCCCCTAATGATATATACAGTACGCTCCTCTGTGTTTCAGACACAGCAGTTATTTTTCTCTGATACAAAACAAAGACATTATACAATTACACATACAGACAGTGGATGTTTGTATGAACAAAATACTTGATAGCACCAAATTAAAACATATGATGGTACTTTTGAAAGGATAATAACTTCACCTCTTGGGTGACAAAATGATTTTTTTTGGATCGTTTTACTGACTGGCTCCTATAGATTGTAGAGATACTGAAAAATGAAATTTATATAACAAAAAAAATCCAAAACAGATAATATTTTGGAAAGAAGTCTTCATATGTTTATCTATATGTGTGTGTGTGTGTGTGTGTGTGTGTACATACACTGACGATCCTCTCATGTGTTCCCTCAGGGGAAACGACGGTTCCATTGAGCCCGACCAGCGAGGGGAGAGTCTGGGACATCCAGTTAGTCACCATAGCCATGGTGCTGAGCACCGCACCGATCTTTAACATGGGGACACTCATGCTGACGCACACACATTCACACACACCACACACACACACACAAGAAGCAACACTCACCGGTCTCACACACAGTCCAAACTGTTGAAAGCAGTCATGCTATAAACTGCAGGTGCACACGTTTAAACATTATGACACATGTAAACGTTGTGTACACACTCAACAGTTTCAGATCGCACTCACTCACACACACTGAGTCCAAAAAGAATCCAAATTCAGTGTTTCCTACAGCTCAGTCCAGACTGGGATAAAACCACAGCGGGGTTGTCCCACTGCTGGGGTCCTGGTCAGAGATGAAGTCTGCGCTCCTACACGACTCCCTGCCACAGTTTAGACAACATATCCTGGTGCACAGTCACTCCAGATGCATCCGTGTAAAGACGCATCAAGTCCAAACATCCAAACCCCAGCTAGGACTGTGTGAGATTTGTTCCTCGACACCTAGGAAGAGGAAGTCCTGCTGAGCTGTAGTCCATGTGCTCCTTCCTTCGCTCGGCAGTAAGACGCTGTGACTGAGCCAGCGCTGCTCCCTCATTTATCCCCCAACTCTCCTCCTCTCCCTCCACTCCCCCCCCCCCCCCCCTCTCTCTCTCTGATCCACACACTCCTCCTCCATCTCGCTCTTACTCCTAGTCTTACCTGTCCTCTCTCATTTGCACTTTCTTGTTCACAACACATTTGACCATGAGGGAATTTACATGTTGGGAAAAAAGAAAGACAGCGTGCTCAATGTGCTCAACTGAAAGGCCAAACACACTCCCTTAATAACAAGTGTTCATGAAATATGAAGTCAGATAATAAACCTCCACCCTCCATTTCATCATCTTTTCTCACTTCTCATCATCTTCTTTCTACCCATACTCATCTTTTCTCCTTCTTCCCTTCTCATTATTGTTCTTTCCTCTAAATTCTCCATTCCAGACAATTCTTTCCTTTGCCTCCTCCATTTCCCCTCTCCTTTCTATCTATTCATATATCTCATGTATGTAAGTAATATATGTAAGTGCCTATAAAACCACAATACTCTGGATTGCCCTGTCTTTTGTGTGAGGATGTGTGCATTTGCATGTGTCTATTGCAAAATGATACAACACTGCCACCATGTGGCCAGCTGTGACTGCCACAATCAACTTCAGTCTGCTCGTAATTTTTCACTGGAGTTATCAAGATGAGACACAAGCTGATGATCTGAGAAAGAAAGTACAAGATGCCCAGAAGCTGCTTCATTTGATCTGTCTCTGCAGAATCTCCATGCTAGCAAAGAAAATCCCCAAAAAGTCCACATCACTGCCTACCTTTCAAGAAATCCACTGCTATTTATAATTTTCTAAGTGGACTTAAAAAAGAAGCGCTGACGTCTTCAGTGAGATGTGTGCTGTCTGCTGGATTAATACCTAATGTGTGAGAGCACTTCCACCGGCACTGTGAGGAGATGAGATAACACTCAACTGAAAAGAACACGCTTGAAAATTTAGCATGCTGATTGTTCTATATTTCATGCCTGGAGCAATTATGTGTAGACAGTTTAACTATAACCCACACCGAGTGTTTCATTTTGGCTGTAACATTCTTGTGCTTTGTAGCTCAGTCAAGAGCCCCAAGGACATGTATTATACATAAAACAATAACTCCCTTCAACGAGTATGCTGAACTAACATGAATATTTCAATCAGCAGCACTTAGGGATAACACAGTCCTTGGAAGATGGAGGGATACGATAGGGCTGACTTGACAACTGAGCATTGTAAAATACCTTCAGGGGATTCATGGTCACTGACTACAGGGCAGCGTAGGCCACTATCTTTCTCTCTGTGCATTTCTATTGAAAAAGTATTGTAATAATAATAATAATAAACTTTATGGAGAGAGTACTTTTTGAAACAAAGTTACAAAATGCTTCACAGCACAACAAGCAAGGAAAATAACGACAACAACCAAACCAAAAGACAGCAGTGGTAAAATAAACAGATAATAAAATAACACTAAGAGAGAGAGACAGCTCTAAGCGAGAGAGACAGCTCAAAACACAAAACTAGAAGTAAAAGCCAGTTTATAAAAGTAGGTGATTTAAAAGAAGACACTGAAGAAGCTAGCCTGATCACTTCAGGCAGCACACAAGCAGATCAGTGTTTATCTATTCCTTCTGAAGTTGCAGATCCACAAAGTATTTCAGATCTTTGGGCGCAGCGTGAGAAGAGGCCCAGAAAGATTTTGGGTGAAGACACTGAATGATTCCATCAAATTTAACAAGGGGGGTTGTTTGAGAGATACATCTGTGTTTTTCTTTACTTTCCCCACAAACACAATATGTAAACTTTACATATTCTATCTTATTAAAATGGACGGGATCTGAGTCAAAGAGGGAGGGTACAACAGCATCTATCACTAGCCTAAACTTCACTTTTCCCACCCTTTACACTGCCAGCTAGCAATAATGAGAGGATATTATATTATATGTCTGTGCAGCCAGTTAGAGAATCAATATTCCAGCATTTCCACTAAGCCAGAAAGGACCAGAGGATAATGATGAAGTGATAGAGAGACAGAAAGAGAAGGCTTAGGGAGTGGTGGTTTGGGGGGGGGTGTTCATGGTATTTTCTTACCTTGCATAAAGAGACAGTAAACAGCAGCAGCACCCAGAGGGCTCCAGGTGGACCCATCTTCCTCTTCCTCGTTCCTCCAGTTCCCAGGTTTATCTTACCCCAGGTTTGCACTTGGGGGAGAAAAACAAAAAGCCTGCTGTGGCCTGTGGAGCACTTGGGAGGGACTCTTGAATGTGTATTTCAGGTCCTTCTGGGCATCCTAAACTCCTAAAAAGCTGGTCTAGTGACTGGGCTGGATAGTGTGATAGTGTGGCTGAATCCCCTCTAGCTGTGGAGCAACACAGTCCGGGTGTTGGCTGCATACTGAGGAGAGACACTCAGACGCTCACTGGAAAGGACAACTGTCTTGGAGAAGGTGAAATGGGGGATGGAGGAAAGGAGGAGTTGAAGAAAAGGATGATTATCTGTTACGTCAACACTGGCAGCAGATATCTCACTGAGCAGTGTGTGTGTGTGTGTGTGTGTGTGTGTGTGACAGTGACAGATCTTGTATGTGAGATAGCGCTGTTGGATTTGGCCTATTAAACTGCACTATAGGACTTGGGGAATTTGTCTATATTTGCAATGCATTTCTGTCTTTGTGTTTTTTTGCAGGAGTTCAATATCAAAGTTAATACCAGGAGAAGAGAGCCTTAAGGGGGAAAAAAAAATCCACCAAAAACAAAAGCAATTACAGTGCTAGAGTATAGAGAGGAAGATATCGGTCAGCAGCCATAACTATATCAGAGAACAATGGATGTATCAAGGGGGTGACAAAGTGACAGCGCAAGGGACAGAAATATATGAAGAGATAAAACCAAAACAAATATTAGACCTTCCATCCTCTTGCCTTCCCCTTTGCTGTCACATTTATCTCTGTAGACATTCCCGTCGATCTTGAGTGCACAAACTGAAAAAAAGGAATGAAATATTGAGCGATGGCAGACCAATTATTCTCCTTGAAAGAGGTTAAAATTTAGCTGACGTTCTGCAAATACATTGAAACTGGAAGGGGTTTTAAAAATATGCAGATTCCTCCACTTGCTGCCACCCTTGGTGTACTTAACCACGGCTGTGACTGACTTTCACACCCATGTCACGTCATCTATATTTCATGACTGAAAAATAGCAGCTAAATGATCCTGGCTGCGCTCTGTTCATCCACTTCCTCTCATTAAAGTTTTACAGCATTGGGGATTTTTTTTTCCTGTTCGCAGTACGTACACACAAGCAGAAGTCTGCAGAAGTCTAGGGCTAGACGAGGAGAGCAGTGAGACTGAGCGGGGAGAGAGAGACAGAGAGAGAAAGAGAGAGAGAGAGAGCGAGAGAGAGAGAGATGGAATAGGAATGGGGGAGATGAGGGTCACCAGAAAGGGTGAAATATATGAATGAGGGGAGATTGGGCGAGGAAGGGAGAATTATGAATGATGCATGCTCCAACGACAGAGCACAATGAATATAGAATAAGTACACACACACACACACTCACACACACACACACACACACATCACATTATTACATCCGATCAAAGTGCAGAAATAAAATCAGCATACTGACATGGGGTTCTCCTGCTTGGAAATCACATCAAGCGCAGGAGCAGCAGGTGTAGGAAAGATAGCGCTCCTTCCTTCCTCCTGTCCTGCCTCCGCTCCTCCGAGCCTTTCTCCGAGGGATTTGGTTGGCAAATGTATTCAATAAAACTAAATTTCAGCAGATTAACTTAAATGTACATCTTGTACTTTTATTAAAATATGTTACTCAGTCACTTTCCCCCCACAAATATGCATAGAACGACCTTGAGGCAATCGTGTACCAGAGTTTGGCTTGTTATGTTGAAAAATATAAAAAAAACATGGCTTCACAATATTTAAAAAAAAAAAGAATGCACTGTCCCAGTTCCCTTTAACAATGAAATGAACTCTGCAAGGAGTTACATAATAGCACCGTGATGAATTACACTCCAATATACATCACATAACATAATTATAACAACACAATAACATTAACAAACAGGTAAAGACAACACAACAAAATGAGGTTTGATGACAACACAGGGTGAATGTTGCTGAAACGTAGTGTGTGTTGTGGTGTTTTCAAAGTTTCAATGTTTCACTGCTGGTCATACTGCGCAGTGGAATGAGAGTGAGAATGAGTGAGAAATTATGTGTAGATGTGGATGAGTGCATGGATGAACGAATGAATGAACAGACTGACGGATAAAACTGTGAAAGCACCGCTCACTCCTTCAAAGAGGAATCACAGACATAATGTGTGTAACAGAGGATATGGCTGAGAGTCACTGATAACAACAGATTTATGCCCTGCTTTTAAAACACAATATGAGAGTCAAAGTTGTGAGAGATGAATGTTTGAATAACAACAGTGTGAGTGAATGAAATGTGTGTATAAATGAAAGAAGGAACACTGTTCTAGGTAAATCTATTTATAAATATGTGGCATCAGGTAAGTCTTGAATGTAGTTTTCTCCCTGCAGGTAAAAAGTGTCCATGGCTCTTTTTCCAATTTACTCCCGTTGTCGGCTCCCCAGTTCGGTTAACCGTTGTAGCAGACTGGGCCGACTTGGAAGCCAAATTTCTGGTTCCCATTTCCAAAATCGGACACAGCCACATCGATGATGGGGAGCGTGTCAGACTGCGGAGCGTCAAACTCCATAACTGTCCTCTCCTGCCCCGACCGAGTCTACAGCAGAGAGAAACAATTACATTAAGTGTGAGTGTGTGTATGTGTGTGTGTCAGGGTTGGGGTCAATTCATGAATTAACTCATTAACTCATTAACATTTTATTCAATGAAATTCTGTGAAATTCCATGTTTTTTTAGTTTTTTCTCACCACATATCTGAGATTACATGTAGTGTTATATATTATCAATACTGAATATCATAAAATGTTAAAGTACATTATGATTGAATGTATTTGATTTGTTTACGTGTCTTTTATTTGAGTCATAATGTTTGATTTATAATGTTTATCAAGTCAAGACAAACTCTCTTAGAAGTGGAATTTCATGGAATTCCATTCTGTTTCTTGTCATTCCGATTCAATTCCAATTCTGTTTCCATAGAGCTGGGTGACATTCCAATTCCAATTCCAACTCCAGGCATTGAACTGGAATTTACCATACATTCTCAATTCAATTCATGAATGGACCCAACCCCAGTGTATGTGTGTGTGAGAGCGCGCAGGCTTACACTCAAACGTATGTGTGTGTGTGTGTGTGTGTTTCTCACCTGACATCCGTCATACTGCGCACCGATGTAATGTGCGTTCTCGTGTGTCAGCTCCTCCCCGTTGCTGCCCCTGAAGCGCAGTGCGTGCTCGTGGCCGTAGGTGGCGGTGTGCAGCCAGGCGGCAGAGTTGAGGCAGTGGTAGGTGAAGGTCTGCTTGGCTGTAGCGCTCAGCAGCTTCAGGAAGGTCAGCTGGACCACGTGGATTGGGACGCCGTCTGACCCAGAGTAGGAAAACTGGGGGCGGGGGGGGGGGGCACCCACACATACACAGTATGATCTCATGCACAAATACACATATTCACACAAACACACATGTAATTTTCCACTTCACTATCCATATAAGGAGTGTGATGTTCCCATGTCTACCCAATCCCAAAAACTGCACACACACACACACACACACACGGACACACACACACACACGCACACACTGACTAGGTTTTCCACCTTATCCTCACATTCTGTGCCCTTGTTTTCACCCTTGTTTGTGTCTTTGTATAAAACTATCTATTACTATTGCTGTCCTATAAGTTCAGTTCAGCCTACTCAGATAGTTCTATCTCTGTACGCTGTTCACCATAGCTATATATATATGCAATAATAAAACTTGAATACTAGACAACAGTGAACCAGAGACTGTTTCTCATTTCCACAACAGGCTCATTTCCACAACAATATACTGTATAAACACACACACACACACACACACACACACACACACACACCAATAGCATGCAAAAATATCACAATACCTGTTTTCCTTTCCTGAATTTACTGTACCAGTTGCCCGGCTTTTCCCCTTTCCAGGCCGCTAGCCTCACCTGATGGCAAACAAGCAAGAACGTCAACGACAAGTTCACCCACAGATGATGACTGAATAATGTTTCATCTCTTTCAGAGCAAACAATCAGGTGACATTTTGGACACTGTGACGTTGCCAGTAGCTTTGAATAGTCTCTAATAGTATCAAACGCTCAAAAATGATACTGTATCAAAGAAATTTACTTGTGTGTGTGTGCGCGAGTAAACTAACCGACTGGAACTTTTTGTCAGGGTACAGACACGTCTCTCCCTGTGCAGTGAAGTTACAAAACACCTTGAAGGAGTCTCTGTGGCAACCCTGATTAGGATCTATCCAGTACTCACCTAGAAAGCGAGAGAGAGAGAGAGAGACAGAGAGAGAGAAGAGGGGAGGGTCATAAACCTCTATAACACCATTAACAACAACAACAACACAAGACAAACAGAGAAAGCACAGATACAGACGATGCTAGACATACATACGGAGAAGTAAACACACAGACAGCCAGTCACACAGTCAGCTAGACAGAGAAGAAGACAGGCAGACAGTCAGTCAGACAGACCTGCAGCGCATCAGACAGACAGGTAGGTAGATACACAGATGACCAGAGGCACAGATTGATAAAGTACCATCAGGGAGTTCTGGTTGGAGGAGGTAGAGCTCCTTGCAGGTGCGGGCGGGGCTGTGGTACGTCCCCAGGGGGTTACGCAGACCCTCCACCTCCACTCTCATAGACGACAGAGACGCAAACACCTCCTCCATGCCCTGCTCCTCCTTCTCCTTCACCCCCCCTCCTGCCCTGCCTGGTCCCCTTGCATCCACTCCTCCTCTCCTCCGTCCATCCCATTCTCCTCTTCCAGTGCGGCGCCATCCACCGAGGTGTGGGTTCTCCTTCTCCTCCCTCGCTCTGGCAGAGAGACCGTCCCAGCTGCTGCCAGGCCCTGAGGAAGGGAGGAGGGGAGGGGAGGGGAGGGGAGAGGAGAGGAGAGGAGAGGAGAGGAGGGGAGGGGAGGGGAGAGGAGAGGAGAGGAGAGGAGAGGAGAGGAGAGGAGAGGAGAGGAGAGGAGAGGAGAGGAGAGGAGAGAGGAGAGGAGGGAGAGAAGAGGAGAGGAGAGGATAAGAAAACAGAAACAAAGTTGCGATAGCTGTAAATAAATAGAGGTTGTATAGTTGTGGAATGTACTATATTTGTGTATGGAGAACTCACTGGTGGTCCTGGAGGGCCTGCAGGCCCAGTGTCTCCTCTGGCACCAATCGGACCCTACACACATACACACAGAGAGTAAATTGATCAGTTTAGGGTGCTGGTGGAGGGGTATGAGGATCAAACGTGATAAGACTGAATTCTGAAAGTCACAGTTACCTGATTTCCTTTAGAGCCTTTCTGACCAACAGCACCCTGTGAGAGTTAAAGACAGAGAGACACAGAGAGAGGATGGGTGACGACCCAGCAAGCCCAGCACTAGCAGCAGTCTTGTATGTTGGTTGTGCATCTAAAATCAGGTTTATTCTGCATACTCACAGACAGACCCTGGGGGCCGGGGGGGCCGTTGGGACCTGCCAGCCCGACTGCACCCTGAAACGAAAAACACAAAGAAAAGGAACTCTCACTAAAATGAGTATGTGGATGTTTTGAATTAAAGGAACATAAGGAATTGCCTCTTTTATAGAGGAGTTTTTATGTGTGTATGTGTATGTGTGTGTGTGTGTGTGTGTTTTCCCCACTTCATCTCCTTTGGGACCCTGTAGCCCCTGGTTTCCTGGCAGTCCTCTGTCTCCCTTCTCTCCAGTGTCTCCTGGTGGCCCTATCAGGCCTATCAGACCACCATGGCCCTACACAGATGACACGCACATGGTCAGGGTCAAAGGTCAAAGTCAAGATCAAGATCAGTGTGCATGTTTGCATGTGTGCAGTATGTCCTCACCTTGTCTCCCTTCCTGCCCGGATCTCCCTTTAGCCCTGGTAATCCTGGGGGGCCCTTAGGAAAAGAGGTCATGCTAGGGTCAGACACAAGTTACAGATGGGGGTCGACGCATGTACAAATCCCTTCACCTACCACTGCAACAAAGAAATAACTTGCAGTGGACTGAGGGTGAAGAGTCTTCCTTTTAGGCCTTTCGACAAGTAAGGCAAGAAATGAGAAATCATAGAGATGCTACTGAGTGTCAGTTTTACTGATTTCACTATACTACCAATAAATGTATTTACTCTGAAATTCTAGTGAGTTTTCTTCCATGTTGGCATCCATGTTGAAAACTACTGAGAAGTGATACTTGATGTGTCTTGATGTGTAAGCCATCTTACCATGGGACCTGGTGGTCCTGTCTGTCCAGGCGGTCCATTTACACCTTGCTCACCCTAATGTGAGACACAGAGAGAGAATTGATTTCTTGACCAGACAGGCAGTCTGCCTGCATCACTTCATTCACGCTCTGCTGGTCTCTTCTCCGCTGATGTTAAAGGTGACTTACTGCAGGGCCGGGGATCCCTCTTAAACCCTGGGGGCCAGGCTTCCCAGAGTTCCCCTGGGCACCCACGGGCCCTGTCTTCCCTATGAAGCCCTCCGATCCAGGAGACCCCTGAAACAGAAGAGGATGATGTCTAGAAGCCTAGAACATTCAGCGGTTATTATACAAGCTTTTGTTCGTCACCTTACCTTTGTTCCTTTCAGGCCTGCCTTTCCCTCCTTCCCTGCTTTCCCCAAGTGGCCCTGAAGAAAAACATTTTAAAACCGTTCAACTGTAGTCCCTCTCTCACATATACACACTGATGCACATACACACACACACACACACACACGCACACACTGTTGGAAAGCCTTAAGTTTTCCCATCCAAGACAACTCCCTCCCACCTCACTCTTAGGAGGGAAGGAGGTCATGAAGAATGAGAAATCTCAGTACATCAGAGATGGATGCAGGGCAAAGGCCATCTGATGCAATGCTGATTGTATGCCTCACACACACCTACACACATATAGACATACACACACACCCTTCGCCCAGGCGGTCCAGTTGGTCCGGGTTCCCCTGATGCTCCTGGTGGTCCCTGGGAAAGAACAAGAAACTGGTTATAGGGCCCATCATTGTGATATATAATGATGACATCTTTCATTATCGTGAATTAAAGAGGGTAGTGCAATGTCATGGATGTCATGGTGTGTAGTGTTATGGAGGGAACTCACAGATTTTCCTGGGTCTCCTGTGTCCCCCTTAGACCCGGGCAAACCATCCACACCCTAGTGAGGAAAGAAAGGGAATGGCATGGGAAAAGTACATTTTTCTTGTATCAGTAAATAAAGTTGCAATTGATATGATGGGAGAATGATGAGACACTGTGGGAACATTCTGAGACACTTGATGAAGTGAAAGTGAATACAGAAAAGGTAGAGGAAGACGAAGGGGAAGATGAAGACCAAGGGGAAGAGGAAGAGGAAGAGGAAGAGCAGGCACACTCACATTGGGTCCAGCCTCTCCTGGCTGTCCTGAGTCCCCTGGGAAACCTATTGGACCCTGTGGAGAGAGAGAGAGGGGGGAGGGGGGTTGTTGATAACATTAATAGTAAAGTATAGTTTGTTAATTATCATATCAGAATAGTATAGTGTAGTGTAGTATAATATGGTAGAGTATAGTAAAGCATAACATTATAGTATAGTTTAGTACCTTAGTTTAGTACCTTATAGTACATTAAAATACAGTATAGTATAGCATATCATAGTACAATATAGTATATTATTGCATTGTATTGTATTGCATTGTATTGTATTATATTGCATTGTATTGCATGGTATCATATCGTATCGCAATGTATTGTATAGTACAGTATATCACATCGTATCATATTGTATTGCATCGTATCATATAGTGCAGTAGAGTATCGCATTGTATCATATTGTACCGCACTGTATTGCATCACATTGTACAGTATCGCATCGTATCGTACCATATTGCATCATATCGAATCATATCGTAGCGTAGTGTAGCGTATCACATCACATCACATCACATCGTATAGTATAGTGCATCATATTAAATCATATCACATCATATCTTATCATATCTTATCATATCACATCATATCATATCGTATCGCATTGTATCATATCATTGACGGTATTGGCATCGTGAAGACATGGAGTGATATTTGAGGTTCCTCACAGAATTGCCCTTGGCTCCGTCCTCCCCCTGGGTCCCTCTGCCTCCTGGAGGACCAGCTGCTCCTGGGAGGCCCGAGTCTCCCTTCTCCCCCTGGTCCCCCTTCTCTCCCTACAGCAGCAAAAGGACAAGAGTGAGCCATAAAGAGGGATGGAGAAGAGGAAGAGAGGACACTTTTAAAAATGGAGGTTGGTGGGAGCAAGTTGCTGTTGTAAGTTGCAAGATGTTTCTGATGAGGGTGTGGCCAGTACAAAAAATAAATAAATAAATAACTTACTTGTCCTCCTGACAAGCCCACTGGTCCTGGGTCACCCGACTCTCCATCCTCCCCCTAAGAGAGAGGGGGTTGAGTTTAACACCACTTTATCATGACAATTGCATGTCGATATTTTTCATCTTACAAATAAATACACAAACGCAGACATTCAAAGACCTACCCAAAGTCCCCCACCCCACCCCACCCCAACCTATACTGAACACACACACAAACACATACACAAACACACACACACGCGCGCGCGCGTGCACACACACACACACAGACACACACACACACACACACACACACACAAACAAACAAACATACATAAACACATCCTAAACGAATCCAGTCGAATCCAGATGTTTTGAAAAATGCAGTTACCCAATAAAACACAATGCTTTTTATAGGCCCATATATTCTCCAAACCCAGCAGTTCCTTCATTGCTTTATAACATGCAAAGTCCTAATCTTTGCTCTTACTAAAGACTTAAACATCTTCACCACCTGTATCCACCCTTTGCTTCCTACTCAGGTGAACTGAAACTTTACCCCTGACCGAGAAGAAAATTTAGCAGTTGGCACTTTCTTTTTCGCTTTCTACTGGGTTTGAACCCCAAAATGAACCCAGAAGAGGTCAATCTCTCCAAGATGAGAAAGAAAATGAGAGAGTTAAGAGAGAGAGAGTTAAGAGAGAGAGAGTAATAAACTGTGAAGCAGCAGTTTTTCCTGTCATACAGGAGTCATACAGGAGTTAGTCAGTTTCCGTACCTTCTCTCCCAGACTGCCTGGCTGTCCCACCATCCCTACTCGACCCACTGGACCCTACACAGCACAGAGGGGAACACAGGATTTTTTGAGAATGCACTGTATGTGTTTGAGTGACTGAGGATGTGTGAATATGTGTGCGGGATTTACCTGTCCCCCGATAGGTCCTTGGGGACCTGTGGGGCCTAGTTGTCCAGGAGGACCCTAAAACCACGTAGATAGGTACAAGATATGTCATGCAGGAAAAATTACATCCGTTTTAATCCTTTGTGTAAATGAATTAAAAATTTAATGAAAAAACACTGCTGACATAGCAGGATATGAGCTCACCATCAATCCCCCATGTCCGCTCTCCCCCTTTTCTCCTGGTAGACCAGGCATGCCCTTGGAACACACACACACACGCACACACACACACACACAGGATTAGATTATAGAGCTCGATGTTCACCCCATCTCTTCAGAAGGCCTTGTTTCAACAGTCTGCACCCTGATTGGTTCATCCATCTCACCTGTAATCCTATTGGCCCTTTGGAGCCCTTGTAGCCACGGAGTCCCTCGTCTCCTTTCTGACCATACATGCCCTGCTGGCCCCGGGGACCCAACTCTCCATCCACACCCTGGGACGCAGAGGAGGGGAGAGAAGAGGACAAAGAGACAGAGTGAGTGTCTTTTGTAACTCTGAAATGATCAAATACATGCACAGAGATTATCACTTAATGTCTCTTGAATTTAAAGTTTAATGGTTTGATTAATGTGTAATAAGAGTATAAAAAATGAATGACTGTCTGAAATCTGAATAAAATTATTTTTTCCTCATGCCCTGAAAATTTGACTTTTTGGACATTACTTTTCAAGGTCTTCATCAGATATGTGCTGCGCTTTGGGCTGTTTTACCTCTGAAGTGATAAGTCCTAGATAAATAAAACACCAGGAGCACCGCAGACTCACCGGTAGTCCTGGCTGACCGATAGGCCCCTGACTGCCAGTGGGCCCCGGGGGGCCCTGCGGACAGAGATAGAGAGAGAGAGAGAGAGAGAGAGAGAGAGAGAGAGAGAGAGAGAGAGAGAAAGGCAAGCATGATGAGAAAGACATTAGTGATGGAGGACAGTAAGTGTCTATGGTGCTTCTCTAGATCCAGACTTACTGCTTCCCCTTTGTCTCCTTTGCTGCCTTTCTGCCCCGGTCCACCTTGCTCTCCCTGTGGGTGCACACAGAGACGACACACAGTGTATCAACATGGTACAAACACACACCCACACACTCTCTCTCTCTCTCACACACACTCGCATACACATAGATTACCTTATCCCCGTCATCTCCTGGAGGTCCTGCAGGGCCAGCAGCTCCAAGCAGTCCTACAGGTCCTTGGTCTCCATCCTGACCCGCCGGTCCAATCGGTCCCTTCTCTCCCTGAAACACACACATTCAACACCTGTCAATGCACATACATACTATGCATACAAAAACACACACACACACACACACAAAATACTAGAAAAAAATCTAGAAAAAAATGGGTAAATGGTGTTCCTCTCCATCAATACTTGACCTGATGTACAGAGAGGAGTAGAGATTGACAGTGTCTTGCAATCTGATGGAAAATGAATGAAGTCTAAGGGGAAACAACTAAACAGCAGACAAGTGAGAGTGAGATGGACTTACAGGCTCCCCCTTCTCTCCCATTGGTCCTGGTCCACCGATGGCTCCAGCCCGCCCAGGCTGGCCGATGGCACCAGCTGGTCCTGGAGGGCCTCTCTCACCTGTCGCCCCCTAGGGACAGAAAGCACAGCGTGTTGGTCTTTGAACATCTTGTCAAATAACTGGAAAGCACAGAGGCCGTGAAGGGATGGCTATTGAAAAATTATACTTGTTGGTACTAAAATGTCTTTGATATTTATATTGATTTTAATGCATCACAAGATATCCACTTGTCTACTTCTGCTTCAAAAGGCAGACGGCCATCTTATAAAACGCATGAAATATTGCACAGAAAATAATTTGTTCAACTGTTTAAACAAATATGCTTTCATTCAACAAATAAAGTGACGCAACAGGTTTTAGAAGCAATATTGAATTGAAAGAGTGGTAGCAAATGAGGGTTCACTCACTATGATTCCCGGGGATCCAGTAGGTCCTGCGCCTCCTTTCAGACCAGCAGGACCCTGGGGAGAATTTGGTTTGTATGTAGGGTTGTTACAAATAATAATAATGATAATGATACATTTTATTTGTATAGCGCTTTCTAAGGTACTCAAAGACACTTCACAGCAAAAAACGTCAAAAAAGAGAAAGAATCTCAAAAATTAGAAAGAATAACATTAAGTTGAAAACAGAAAGATAAAATGTCTCATAGCAATATAGAAATGACAATAAGAATCATGAGATAAAACATCAACTGAAAAAAATAGAAAACAGATGCAAACTGGATAGAGAGGGATAGAGATAAAAGGATATAACTGAATAACTGAAGAAAATGGAGGAGAATAAGGGAGAAAATTATATATAAAAGGCCTTTGTGAACAGGTGAGTTTTGAGAGCTTTTCTGAAGGTGGACAGTCTCCAGGAACGAACCCTGCCTTTGTACTGCATTGATATGTGCAGGTGTGTGTGTGTGTGTGTGTGTGTGTGTTACCATAGCACCGGTGGCTCCTCTGCTCCCCCTGAAGCCTCTCAGTCCTGGAGGACCATTCTTCCCAGAGGTGCCTGGTGTTCCTGGGTCGCCCTGGGAAGAACCAGCAGATAATACAATGTACCGTCAAAACACATCCAAATGATGATGATGATGATGATGAAGATGATGATGATGATGATCTGTACGTATGTGTGACTGTGTGTACCCACCTTCCCTCCTTCCTTCCCAGCAGCCCCGGGTAAACCCTGCTCTCCAGGTACCCCCGGTGACCCTGGGTGGCCTCTGTCCCCTGTCGGCCCAGTCTCTCCTGATTTGCCCTGGAACACACACACACACAGAAGTCATCAGGTCTACTGGATCAATACATACATTAAGTAAATTAAAAAAAACATGCTGCTGTCCAGGTCCTCACCTGTGGCCCCACCACACCTGATGGTCCCGGAGGTCCCGTCTTCCCTTGGAATCCCTGCAAACACACAGAAGACAGATAATAACATAATGAGGTGTGTGTTGAAGTGTGCTGAAGTCCCTCAGGGGAAACTTAGCTGTAGGAGCGGAGAACGAGGCTGACAGCAAGACTCTGCCCGACTGATGACCTCTTATGAGCTGTAATAATATTTGACCTCACTCACCGGCTCTCCTCTCTGACCTGGGTGACCTGGAAGTCCATCCTTGCCAGCTGGACCCTACACACACACACACACACACACACACACGCAGACAAGGGTCAGAAAATAAATGAGGGTTCAGGGCAAAAATGCCCTTGAAAGTTCATAAAATGCCTATGAAATTAAAAATGAAGGGGCAGAAAATGCTCTAGATAATTATAGCACCCTTCTTTGCATTTCACCCCGGTCACATTTTATTCATTGAGTTGTCAAATATTCACATAGAAATGCGACTGCTATCCCCCGTAGGTGACTCATGGCAGCCTTTGCCTGGGGATTCTTATGTGGAGCGGTTTCTGATCAGAAAACAACCGAACATATAGCCTGAAGCAGCAGAAAATGTTGGCACCACGCAGCCGGCAGAAGAAGAAGAAAATGCCAACCCAACACAAACCACTGAGTCAACGAAAAATAAAACAACCAATATCGTAAATAACTCAACAAGGAGAGGTGGATGAAGATGGACTGGTTGGGGACAGAGGGAGGAAAACAGCACCATGCTCTTCTGTAAGGCCATGAGTTTCCAGCAGTGGGAAAGAAGTGTGGGATATATGGTAGATTCTAATTTAAAATAAAACAAATCTTAGTGGCACAAATTGAGTTCATTTGCCAATATCCAATACAAATATATTATTTTATAGCTCAATAATTCCAAAAAGAACCAAAATGCCCCTAAAAATCAGATCAAGGGGCCAAAAAAGTTCATTTCTTACCTATGACTAATGAATCAACTCTCAATGTGTGTGTGTGTGTGTGTGTGTGTGTGTGTGTGTGTGTGTGTGTGTGTGTGTTTTCACTCACACTGGATCCTTTAGGTCCTGGCTCTCCATTCCTTCCTTGTGGCCCTTGAGGCCCCTGAAGAAACATAACCAACCAATCTATCAGTCAATCAGCTGATCAACCAGTCAATTAATGAATCAATCAACTGCATGGTGTATATCTTACCCTCTCCCCAGGAGGTCCTGGGGGCCCGTCATGTCCTGAGGAGCCCTAAGAAAAGGGAAGAAGGAAAGAGAACATGGAGGGAAGGATGGAAAGAAAGTGGTGGAGCATGGTTAATGGGGATTGATTATTCACCCATTAACGTTTAACACAGTTTTACTAATAGCTGTGCAGTTCTACTATTGATGATTTATTGGTGATTAGACAGTGAGGAGAGTCAGCTGACCTTTGCCCCTGATTTTCCTGTGGGCCCTCTTGCCCCCCTGCCGCCTCGCGCTCCCTGCCGGAGGAGAAACATGAGTGAGAACACACCCAGAACGGCCATTAAGTTTTATTGTCCTGAGACAGCAGGAGTGTTCCTGACAGGCAGAGACAGAGGCAGCACT